>NC_068368.1:60153333-60220833 GCF_020536995.1 Dreissena polymorpha | reverse complement strand
CCTCACGTCTTCAAATGAGAAATAATGATCGGGGTTCACATGGATCTTTTGAAAGTCGTCACTGATAGTATCGCCACTGATTTTGTCGGAATCCGAACTCACATCGCTTGACTGTCAGATAACAAGTAGATATGAGCCACGCTCTCTGAAAAGGTTTTTTCAATTTATGTGCGTTAAGTGTCGCCTCATATAAGCCTGTGCTGTCCGCACAGGCTAATCAGGGAAGACACTTTCCGCTTGTATATTGTTCTGCGGACTACACAGGCTAATCTTGGGCGACACTTTAAACGCACATTCATTAAACCTCCTTGTTAAAGTGCGAGGCTCAAATTTATATACATAATCCAACTATGCGATGTATGAAATTCATTGCCCTTCCAAGGATACATTATATATCGATAATTTACATTATTTAACATCACTCTGCACAATACTTTTCTATATTAACAAATACCTGTTTAGTTGCTACTCAATTATTGGTTATGCTACATACTAAAATTCATACGTGTTTTGTATATGATAATTGTTTTTAAACGTTTAACACGCAAGTAAATATTTATAACAAAAATTGCACATATTGTGTTCTTTTGGTATACTAACAGATGTGTGTCGAAATGACTGTACGATATATAATTATGTTTTTTGTTCAACACCGTCGGTCATTTGTACCGCTTATTACCTTTTTCAGCCAAATATTATCAACCTCAGTGTACAATTAAAACTTAATAAAACCACGTTCCAAAGTGTGCATTTACTGCAGAGTCGAGGCGTCCGTTTACTACTAAAAATGCGGAGGATTTTGCCTCTTGATCCGCCATTTTATATGCCTGCTTATTGCTGTAACCAAAGAATATGTAAGCGTTCAAGCGTTATAATGTATCGAGGTAATGCCGAACATATATTTGTGTTTAATTGTATCAGCGGGAATGAACACAAGTAACACAATACAATAACACATTTCTATTATTTTTTTGTGAAACATCATAAGAGGTTTTCTAAAGATAAGATGTTAAATGTTTTTGCAACAGTCTGCTATTATTTGTAAATAGAATATAAATCAATAACTGTTGCGCTACTCTTTCTTTGTTATTAAATCTATTTTTGTTTAATTTCTGGCAATGAAACCTATTTTATAATTGGGTTGGTGCATCGAAGCTGTGTACGGTGATCACTATAATTTTTTAATCGATTCCAGTCATGACATATAATACTCGCTTTTGTTTCACGTTAACTGATATTATAGTCGCCTGAAGATTTACAATACAGGGAATTTCAATACCGTTTTCAAGTTCCGATGCGAAAAAATGTATATTATTCTGTTTGTGTTTGTGTTTTTTAGCAAGGCTTCTAGTAAAATAGCTTTGCATTTGTGAGCATTGTACACGTATGATCATCATTGTGTAAGTATTGTATTGCGTAAGAGACAGAACAAATATTATCTAATAAATAGGAATGTATCAAGTTATAATTTAGAATCAAAGTACTGACAGTACTGGTGTGACGATGCTTTTGAAGAGGATTGATATAAAAGCATCAATTTAAGTTTATCTACATCACCACAATTGTGTCTGTGGGTACGAAAAAAATGGGTACAAAAATTTCGGTACAAAAATTATGCCAAAAACACAAATTTTGGTTACAAAACAATTTGGGTAGGACAAAAATTAGGTAGGAAAAAAATTTGGGTTCGAAAAAAAAATTGGGAACGAAAAAAATTGGGTACGAAAAAAATTGGTTACGAAAAATGTTTGGTACGAGAAAAACATTTTGGGGTACGGGGAAGAAGTACCCTTGGGAAACTTCACCCATTCAAAGAAACTGGTAGGCGGGTTACATTCTCGATCAAGTATAGCAAGAAATATCTTTAAAAAGATATTCGACGTGTATTTCTGTACCACTTATCTTAAAAATCGTTATGTGACAGTAAAACGTGTGTGGGTTATAACATTACGTTTCAGCAGATATATTCACAACTTGACATGCTCTTAAATTACACCATGCTCTTTAATTTCACACGCATATCATAACAAACTTTATATGTCGTTGTTTCCTTGCTTTCGTTAGTTAATGATGTTATGTGTACGGACTTGATTTCACATAATTTTTCTCTTTTGATTATTGTTTTTTCTTTAATTCAATTAGCTTAGGCATGTTTGTACGGCAATAATTTCATGATGGTTCCCGAAAGAAGGTATGAGTACATAGTCGTGAGAGCACTTGAAAACGTGAGTTCGCCCATGAACACATGGTAAGATTAACTAAATCTACGCTATATGACCTAATATGTGTTTTAAAACAGCAAACAATATCCAACAAACGAATGAATTATCAAACATAGTATGTGCACTGATGTGGCTCTGTAATTTCTGTTTGAAAAGTTTATTAAATGTGCAAAATGAGAAACCACGCATAAGAGCGAGTTTGATAGATGTCAGACGAGTGTGTTTCAGAGTTTATTTACAAGTCCTACTGGCCTCTTCACGAGGTTACGGTAGCCCGACCTGGTAGATGTCAGACGGCTATTATGCTGTTTATATACCGCACTCGCTATAACGTTTACAAATGGCAGGTTCGAAATAATTCGTTTCCTTTACACTCATGATCGCGTAAAACGTAAATAACACATGTTTTATTCGCAATTTATTAACAGAATCACGACAAATGTCAAGTACAATACAGAAAATGCATAGTTGTTTCAATGATCTATAAACATATAATGGATTCAATATAACTGATTTAACGTTTTCAAACTATTATTAAATCTTTTCTCCAGAATATGCTGTCCTATTTATAGCTGAGCTTCCTTTACCTTTATCAACGATAATCAGCGAGGTATGTCGATTAGAAAAAATCGAGCTATCCCTATCGGACTGGCTCGGTCTTTTACATAGGTCGCCATTGTGAAGAATGTGTTCATTTTATGATTACTTAGACGAGCTGCTTGGCAGCATCGTCAAAAATCAAGTAAATGTTGGCATTAACTTTATTAAATAAGGTTTTTATAAATTTCAATTTATATTATCAAACCTACACTTACTTACACAAATGACCTTGTAAACTGGTTATTCGTGATAAATATATTACTGCATGCTTTGCTTAACCCAAATATTAAAGGGTTTACAATTAAGAAAAGATGATAAAATAAAAAAAAAATTAAAAGGACTCACGCTTGTTTTTTTTTAAATCCGCTGAAAATGTTCACAGCTTGAAAAAATACTATTTTTCCATTTATAAATAAATCATTAATTCAAACCAGAATGTATGCATTATATTTAAACAAAGAAGATGTTTTTGATGTAAAGACATTTGAAAATATTTTATAATAAGGTAATTTGAAAATGAAATAAAAGAAAAAATGATCAATTAAAGCATGTATATGATACATAAACATGTAATGGTGATTAGACGCGAATGATTCATCCTTAAGTACCGCGAGACTATCGGGGAATAAGTGCCTATCACATCAAAAAATCAGTTATTGTGTAATACAAGATACACCGCTAAAATCTTTTGTAGATAACCAACGATTTTCACGTTTAATATCTCTTTCAATCAATTGGATGAGTGCATGGTAAATAAATGATATAAAAGTCGGTCGACTTAAGTCAATGATCATTATTGTTGTAAATGCGAAGAGTGATCGACATTGAGCGTCTTAGGTCATATCATTTATGGTCGTACTTTTATACAATGTAAGTATATTTTGTTTTTTAGTCGACTTTTTTATCCAATCTTTTGTACTGGCAAAGAATATTTAGTCATAGTATACTTTTTGATGCACATTGTAAAAATGTTAATATATATTGTATTTAATATAGATACACTCATTTGTATATTACAACATATACAATCGAAGGCTATGTCGCGTTTATTTTCGTTGTCACTGTATTAAAGGCTGCATATTAATTATTCTTTTTGTAATTTGCGAAGACCAAAAAAGACTAACTTCTTAACTATTTGCACATAAATAAACAAACGAATATAAAACCACATGTTATTTCTGTTTCCCAGACCAATTCGGGCGTCATTGAAATATCGCAGATATTAAGAAAATACACAAGCTATGTTCAATCTCAGTCGTTCTGTAAGTAAAGTGAACTATATCTTCAATGCATTCCATAAAAGACGTTTAGGTTCAACAGACACTTTATTTGGCATGCAGTAATTTGTGTTGTATATAGAGGATAATAGGTTGGTGACGTGGATGGAGAATGGTTATCTGGCAAGTCGTAGGTTCGGCTCACGCGATAAGATCCTCAGACGAGCCAGATAACCATTCTTCATCCACGTCACCAACCTAGTATTTTATTTATCATGTCATTCCACCGAATCCAACACATTTTCATTTTATTTTATGCATTTTTTAAACGTTCATATACATTGTAAAAGAGTTTCACCGGAGAATTTCGCTAGTATAATGACGTCATTTCGTCAACATTCATTTTACAGTAAAACAGTTGGTTATTAGGTTAATTGGTCAACTAGCCTTATAATGTTTGGGTTATTAAATTACCTGTTTATCAGACTGATTTAAAGGCATTTGACAGGATAAAATGTTTTACGGAAGTCTATCTTAAGTAGTTTTCAGAGGTTAAGTGTCAAATAAAAAGGAACGAAAAGAGAGATGGATGAAAACATGATGTATTTAGTTAATGGCAATGAATAATGATTAAATATAACAGAGGAAGATAAAATCCATTATGAAAACACGTTGGCTAAATTTGTCTGTGTACATATGTCAATATATCATTTTTTTTGCATTTAGCACCTTAATTTACAAGCACTTATACTATGTTATACGCCACAATCGACATTGACATCCAAATAGCAATAGCCTACTGCATTATACTACATGTATTTCCAATACATAAACATAATTAGTTTCCTTGTTTGACCATGTCCTCAAGAGTCAACATTATTGTCATCACTAAATATTAATATAGTTAATATATCTTCAAATAATTAGCATTGACACTTATAAAAAAACTAATTTTTAGAATAATCATGAAGTTTATTGGTATTTTCGTTGTGTTGTGCATATTTAATTATGAAAACGAGCTCTTACATACTATAGTGAGCATTAATTTAACATGTTTTATTATATCGATAATATTCTAAACAAGTAGTGGATTTGTTCATAATTTATATAAAGTATGCCAAAGATTTACTCCGAAAAGGTTTACTAGTCTAAAATGTGTTTTCTTAAAATATAAAAACAAGCATGTAAATAAATTACAAGTAATTTATTTTATCAGAGAAATCGATAACTGTCTATTTAAATGTCTATAAAAAACTGTCTATTTAAATGCTAAGTTTTTAACAAACAACGTTATATCCATGTACATAAATGAAATAGTTTAGTGTTAAATTATATATATATATATATATATATATATATATATATATATATATATATATATATATATATATATATATATATATATATACAATGCATAAATGTGTATTACACATTTCAGAATACAATCCAGCTGTTTAGATCTTTATCGTAATGACACATTTTTTATACTTAACAATCGCAAATTTGAAAGTTCACTAATATATATACATGATTCTATACTAAATTTTGGTATTTCTTTATTTCTTTACCATCAAACGTGTAAAATATACAGGCACATTAAAGCACCAATTGAGTCGACACTAATAACGAGCAATACATTTTTTGCAAACAATAAAATCAGCAATTGGTTCTTAAACGGTAATATGTAATAAATGCATATATGATATCTATAAGCTCGAGTTGAGTCCACACTAGTAGCATGTCATGAATTCATTATTCATAAGAAATGCATAAATTACAGGCTAACATATTCTTAACCAATAGTATGTTATAAATGCAAACACAGAAGGTATTGCTAACATTGTACAATAAATTTACACGCACTATAAGACTGCATGCTTTTATCTTTAATCATTATCTCGATACCATTCTTAGTATCTTAATTAATAATTATCAGTTTTGTGTATGTTTGGATCAAAGGATAATCAAGATAATGTTACAATATACTGAACATATTTTTCAGTCATTTATTTAATACTAGTAGTATACTGTACAAGATCGTCATGTGTTTACGTTGCAAAAACAGCAGTTTGATGTTTTTGTTAGCCCGAACATTTTAGTTTGGATATGAACAAGTGAATCGCGTGTACGATCAAGTTGCAGGAGTTTTTTTTTATAGATTAAGCCATTTCCCCCTATTTATTCTGTTTTTCAACACCAACTATTTCGTTAATATTCCAGTTCAACTCGCTGTCACGTGTACTAGTGTGTTTTCGCTTTCCAATCACTGTATAATTTTATTGGAGGATTATTATTTTGCCGTTTTTGTGGACATGTCTGTTTAGTTGACTATTCTACGAACAAGTATCTACGTTAATTTTCAAGATGGCGGCGCCCATCCAAATTAAAATAGTTTGGCCTAACACACACTTAATGTAAAACTAAAATCTTAAGTGTTCTTGCTTTAAAACAATTATACAGTAGTTCTTAGTATCGTTGTATGTATTTGAATTTTTATTTTGTCCGTTTACAACTTATTACCGAGTTTATTAAATTTATTTTCCCGGTAAAAACACGTCCTTCATTCTATGGATTCCGAGAAGGCATACCAGCGAGTGAGATATTTCTTGTTCTTATAAAGGTTGTTTAGAATAGTTAGAAACATGGACACAGTAACAGACACATGTCCAAATAAATCAACGTTAAACGTTTGCTGCCCCAGCACTAGAGATATTAAAATATGGCGTTTTGATTGCTGCTGACAAGAGATCCATTGCAAAAGTTTGACACACAACATTCGCTAGAAATTAAACAAAAACAACGCACACGTTAACGTCATAGACATGTGGTAAGTTATCACTGAAATAACATGCTTTGTCGTGTCCGAAATGTATTTTATCATTTGCTGGCTATTTTGTCTAATCCTCAAGATAACCCATATCATGTAGAAAACGCCGTTGGCTCTTCATGTTTTGCAGAATCGCCTCTGCTACTTCAACATCTGGATTCGCGGCTTTAGACACTATGTGGTTATAATTCACAAAATTAAAGTTAGACATTTTCTCATCACGATTACCAGTAGCCTCCATTTGTTCCATCAATGTCCATGGGCCATCACCAATCCCAATGACGACGATGGACAGAGCGTATTGAGATGCTCGAATAAGTGCGTCTTTTGTTCTTTTGACCTCGGATACTTGACAGTCCGAAATTATAAGTAGGACGTGGAACTAGAACAAAAACCGGTATAATATTATTCGCTCATGCGAAAAAAAGCACTACTTCAATGACATTCTTTGACATGTAATAACTAACAGGTTTAAATGTGTATCATCAAATATATCCACGTCTGACATTGTATGAATATGTTAAATAGTTATACAATAGAATAATTGCATGTTAGATCTTAAAGTGTGACAATTTACTCCCCATAATGTGCATTTTTGTTGTATTATCAAAACACATAATTTACTTTATTATTTCTATTTGATTATAAATATCAATTAAAACTCGTTGTAATTTCATTATCGTATACGTTCACGTGTTCTTATGGGTAGAATACAAGTTATAGTGAAATGTAAGTCACAGTATAATTGCCGTTATGTCTATATTTGTTCAACAGTGAAAAAACAAACAACTAGTCTTTTTTCCAAATAATACATAAACTAACCTCATTTGTTTCGTTCACAATATCTAACGCTTTGTTTATTATTGGCGAAAAATCCGTCGGGTTACCAAATCGTATTCTATTTGTAATGGTGTTGTACGAGTCGTAAACATCCAAAAACGTTCTGCACTGTTTCTGTGAAAATTAGTTAATATTAGTTAAGATATAATAACATTTATTTTATAACTATATTTTATATAAAATAAATACTTATTTACTTTTGGTGTAAAAAAATAACAGCAACATATACCCCCAATTTAGTCTCTGAAATCCGTTTTCATATAAAATATCTGGAAATAACGGACTAGTCAATTATTTTATTGTACCAATGGCGTATAAATACGTGCGCGATTTAATATGTTAATTTTATGTTCGGATTGTATGTATTTTTTGGACTTGATGACTTGTTATGCTGTTTTACAACGTTAGGCATATAATAAAATCTATGAAATACAACCACATACAATTAACTGGTGCATTACCAGCTGCCGGAATCATGAAATATTCTTAATATATATTTACTTAATCACAAACAAAATTGATTAAAAAGCGTATATCAGATCAATATCACTCTGAGAAAGACTGAATATAAATTTAATTGACTCGGACAAATCTCCTTTTTTCACAATTATATTAATAAAAAAAATATGTTCGTATTTCAAAGTTAGTTTGGAGAAGTAATTGAAAAGCTAATGGGATGAAGGCATGCACGTTATATTTCAAATACATTTTTACCATAGAAATTGAATAATTGTGTAAAAGAACTTGAAACAAGCATTCCAAAATGAAAATGTTTCTTTTGATTTAATTGACAATTGACCAGTCGCCAAATTATCGATCGCTCCGCCCACATAGTCACGTGGTCTGGTGATTAGAAAACTCCGACAAGCAGATCGCAATTATAGCGGATTACGTGAGGGAAATTTTATATTTGTAATGATTTATTATGCTCTTTTTTATAAAATAAATTATTAAAGCCGCACACTAACCTAAACTGCTTTGTAAAACGTTAATACAATCATAAAAACTTTAGAGAGAAATGGCGTAATCAAAATAAATGAGTTAACGGCAGACTGACTATCAGAAACGTTTCTTATACATATTATATAGGGAAGTGATGAAAACTCCGTTGTAAAAATGAGCATTTATTTCATATTGATTTTGAACTTGTATTCAACCGTCTGACAGTGAACCCGGTGGCTATTCATATATAATTTTGAAAATATATTTATTAAATGCAAATGACATATCCATATCATGATGGGTTTTTAGTTTCTTAAAAATGTTTAGATCTTTGTTTTATTGTGTTATTTTTAAAAAGACACCGATTTTTTTATTTGGATATAAATTAAATTTTGATTGTAACCATAATTTAATACAGGCCTAATTTCGTGGTTTCATTAACAGATAGTCTAATATGCATTTTATTTCATTTATGTTTAATGCGAACCTGTTACATTTTACTATCAAAAAATGAAATGTTGGTATTACGGTGCTGTTCACGAACATTCGAATTGAATACATTTAGCATATTATGCATTTGTTTATTTATAACAAGATGGCCCTTATATGTTAATTGCAATTTTCACATTTCTCCCCGTATCAATATATGTTGTATTAGAAATGTTGTTGTTGTATTATAAGCCGTACATTTTACACTTGAAGTCGCTTTAAGCTGGCTAAGCCGCGTTGAAATCACCTTTGTGTTGTCTTTACTTTAGTTAAAACAATATTTAAGTTAACAATTTATAATGATTTCCCTTGTTTATGATCCACAGAAAATAAATATATAATTGGAAATCATTTAAGTAATTAAATAGTTTTCTTTTCTTGTGTACAGTACCTAACAATACCTTAATGTTCCTTCATTCTGAGATCCACGCAACATACTGTTATTTATTAATCATCGACAATTACGCTGAGATTAATAAGCACGTGTGGCAATTATTATGTTGCCCAAACTGCTTAATAATATTGTGCATCAAACGGTATAACACGTTTTATAGAACACACACCTGGTGTGGTTAAACTATTTATTGCTTTTGTTTTCTCATTACTCGTTCATATGTTCAAGAAATAAAGATAGAATAATAACCTTTTATAAAGTATGTATAACACCTACAATTTTGAATAATGATCGAACAGTAATGATCATGCATTTGATATAAAATCTGTGTAAACTCTTAAAAATACGTCCATTCCATTTGTACAACACGCTTTGTTTGTCGGACAAAATGGCGGCCAGATAAGCGTTGCTGAGGGGTGTGTGAAAAATCGATATCAGATTGGCTGATCGACAAAATGTGGGCGGAGTTGGCGACTGGTCAATTGTAAGTGTCTTTGTTTCTGTGCACACATGCACAATAACTGGTTTGCTTACATCTGGATTTAGAGGAAAGACGTCTTTATTCCTCACTTTACTATCACCAAATCCAAAGGCATGGATGACATCTTCGTTTCCTATCAAACTCTCAATCGTTTCACCAAGACAGGTAATTACCTTAAAGCAAATTAAGATACAATACATATATGCGGGGATTTATTTTCTTATTCATCGGGAATTTTTTTGTTTGTGCAATATCGTTTTAAACATTGGATCGAGTAAATTTGTATTCGTATCAAGTAAAACAGTACATTAAGTTGTTGAATCTGTGTCATGTAGATTATTCAGTTTAAAAAGGTCGTGCAGTTCCTTCTACCTTTTGGTATGGATTGACGGACAACACATCATGGAGGCACTTTCCACCGAAACTACTACTACCTTGTGTCGTATTGCTAACTGTATAGTCAATACCTGAAATTTAGAAACATGTATTAATGCGTTTAAATTCCCTTTTTTTATTGTTTAATTTGAGTTACAATGTAATGAGATTAAATTTTATTTACACTTAAATGTATCATGAATATTGCTGGGCCAAGTGTGAGGTTGAGCGCTCTTAAACCGGTTTAAACCCCCAATGCTTTGCATAGACCGTTTCAATGCGGTGACCCCAGCTTTATTCTTATATGTGTTTATGCTGTTTTGTATTGTGCTGTTTTGTGCTGTTTTGTACTGTTTGAGCAATCGGTCACTTGCCTTAAATAAAGGGACAACAAATTGTTTATGATAAGAATTCAATACTGTTTCAGCAGCTGGAGTTTCACTTCTTTATATTATATTACAATGAAGATCACCATTAATTTGACAGGAATGAAACACAATACTTTAAACAACCAAAACATCCGTACGGACCTAGTAAACTGTCATTTATTAATCCACGGTTCAAACATCGTTGGTTTTTGAAAGGCAGTTTATGAAATGAAATAAACGCCTAATACATTAAAGGAAGTCAACAGAAATAAATGGCAATATATAATAGTTATCAGATTTGTTACCATCAGTTAAAATGTTATGTGAATTCATATAACATATATATTAACCGTATGATAATGCAGCGCCTCCGAAAAAAACACCAATAATAATAAAACAAACACAGACAATAAAACATTACGTAAAAAAACTGAAGGCATTACCTATAATGAATTTGCATCCATTCTTACATATGTTCATGATCTCTTCTCTCAAATCTTCATATGTCGCCGGTGAGCCTACTGTTTTTGCCGCTTCATCATCCGGACCCTCTTCATCTTGATCAGTCATGTTACTCTGAACGGGATGACATGCCATATCAAAGTACACTCAAACACATACATACTACTTTAATGTTCTGGATATATGCTGAATAGGTGTATGCGGTAGAGGTCTAAATATCACACATTACAGTGTTGCCATGTAAATTGAACTAAACAGTTCCTGTTGTGACTGAAATCATATGCTGATGCAATACATTTACATAAGTCTCAATATTTTTGCAGTGATATCTTCCTCAATTATGTATAGATATAACATTATCGAAGTTTTGACCATCATATTGGAACCTTTTATGTAAACAATTTGCATTTTACCCGATATATAGGTTTGTGATAAACGAAACACCTGACTCAAAATAAATCCAAAAGCATACGGGTGTAAATAAAAGAAACAAAATACTGAAGGTAGCAATTTAATTTAATTGCAAATTAATAAAACTAAGTTCTATATTATTAACAAAATTTCATAATTACGTTGTGTGATAAACGGCACTTTTCAATGCTTACACTGTACGTGTGCGGTGTTAATTTTCAAAATGCTAATTCGCATGTATGTTTGTCCAAATAAAACGAACATAACTACGTTATTATTTAAGTACAAACATATGGGAATTGTGTACCTCAAAACTCTGCGTATAATATGAACTGTCATCATTATGCTCGCTCTGAGTTTTGCCTGTAACTAGCAGATAGCTCGATGTTGACGACGCATCGGATTGAGAGTCGTCCAAACTTCGTTTCTTTTGACTTTAGAAAGAGCAAATAATTTATAAAAATATGGTTGCGAACATGTGTTTATGAACGTGGTTAATCTTTGTTATATTCAAATAACGTCGTTTTTAATGTTTTAAACTTGGAACTTGACTTTTATGAAACCTTGTGTTGTATTATATAATACATGTTTTGATATTGATTTCAAATAGCATACATTGCCTATGTACACAATTGCCTAAGTTTCCAAAGTAGCTATACATTTTCAAAATTAAATTAGGAAATCTCTGTACTAAGTTGTTTTAAACATAGATGAACGTTGTTTCAATATTATGTAATACACATTTTGTTGGAATGGATAATGTTTGGAAGGTCAGTTAACGTTGTTTGAATAGCAGATAGAAACTAATTAGGTAGGATATGTGTGCCATTGGATAGTAAATGGACTTTATATGAAACGTTGAGTACATCTTTTGCAAAGTAGATCGGCATAGTTTGGATAGTTTCATGTTTGTCTCAGAAACAATGCGTTTAGATAGTGGAAGTCCATTGTTTGGGTAGTAAACAAATTATGTATAGATAGTTGATTTACATTGATAGGTAAATGAATTACAATTCTAAATGAAAGCCGGATATTGTTTGTAAACTTTACAGACTTGTTTTTAAAGTAAATGAATATTGTTTTGATATTAGAAGGACTTTGTTTGAATAGCTAACAAATATTGTATTGATAGTAGATGGATATTTCGTTGAATATTAAACAAATCTTGTCGAAACGAACATTGTTGGATAGAAGATGGAAATGGGCTAGTATATGAACATGGATAGAAGATCGCCATGTTTGGATAGAGCATTGTTTGAAGATTGTCCTACCACAGTTTGGATCACTATATTAATACTAAGGAAAACATTTTGGGGCAATATTGTTATATAAGGAATTAAAACCAATATTAGACAGATCTGCATATCTTAATATTGTTGAAAATAAAAAACATAGGAACATTATTGCTTAATTACGTTTGCCGTCTCACAAATTATTTATTGAAACGGGTAGACACCAGAAAATTGCCAGAGATCAACTATGACGATGATAGTAATACATTAATTCCAAAGTATTATAGATCTAGCAAAAAAAATGTTCACGTTTATCTAACTACTTAATAGCTCAAGTAAAATGGTGTTAAGAAAACTAGCCATGTTTTGTTTAAAATGCTTTAAAACGCGATAACATGTCCTATATATGTAGGATAAATTATATATTTTTCACAATAACAATAAGCTTAGAATAATGTTAGACACGGTGCAATTATTAAACTACATTTTTTACATTATGTGATCACTATGTATTAACCTCACTCATGTGACATTCTCAATAAACATGTTGTATTTCATTCGTTTTTAAATTGATATTTCTTCGAAACGATGTATGTTTTGTATGTATTTAAAACGCATGCTGTTATTGAAAAGTTATGTTTATGGTGATGAGCTGTATATATGCTTAAGTCGAAATAAATTATTATGTTCTGTTCTGTAATATGTGTTAAAATAAGGAAACTTTCCGATAAAAAAGTGTTTTCTGTAGGACTACATCTTTATCTAATTACTAGATGAAAAACGATAGAAAAACAACGATCGTATAAACTTGAGCTTTATACTATCGCTATTGTTAGATCAGATTTGGGTTTTTCCAAAAATTGGAGAATCTGTTTTTGTCAACAACGGGAAACAAAATCGTCAAAAAATGCTATATTTGATATTTATTAATGGAAAATAGGGAGGAAATAATAGGATAAATAGAATATTATGTGAGTTTTGTATAAAGATCAAGTTTATCATGCTCGGCTCGAACCCTCGCAAGCCTCGCGCTACATCGGTTCTAAGCCTCGCATGATGAACTTGACGTTTATCCAAAACTCACATTATATTCTATATATATTTAAAAGAAGAACATAATATATAATATTATAGATAATATTATATATTATATGATAATGTCCATCGGCTACGGGAAATATAGTATAGGATAAGTGAATATGGTAAAACGACACTGTATGCATGGTGAATATGTTTACATCGTCGATTTAAAACTACTATGTATATCAACGTTCCTGTTTGTTTACATGTTTTATTCATTGTGCCCTATTCATTTCAACACAACTACAACCAACACTATGAGATCCGTATTTCAGAATTCTTGAACGTTAAAATCTTACAAGTACGATTATACAAGCATGCACTGATAATTAGGTCGTGCAATAACCAAATCGAAAGTATATTGTAGTGAATTGTATAAGTGTATACAAAACAAACGTGTACACATATACACGTATATTAAAAAATCGTTTTAAATAATAAAATACAGTATTGCTATGAAAATACTTACATAGTTCAGCATCTTATACTGTTTTAATATTGAACCAAGTAAATGTTTCGATATTTACCCATTCGAATATGGCGGGTGTCGATAAATGTGCAAATGTGTAGAATGCATGATAATGAAAATACATCATCTTAAAGCTGAATGTTAAAAAAATGATAACAACTATTGTTGATTGCAATTACGACATCTATAAGCGTCTACCTTGACTTTTTAACTTCCATCTGTTTACCTCCAACGTGTGTATTAAAAATGTATAAACTTTCCTCTTAACAATAAACGCGACCATTACGACACAGCGTCCTATTGACTCATTGCAGGAATCCCAAGATAACAGCTGTTATGTGGTCTTTAAATAAACTGAAATGCGCGGTCATTTCATACTGTTTTAAACACGCATGTACTTTTATGTATAAACAATTTAAACGTTATTTCATTACTTGTATTTAAAATGTAATTGGGTATAATTATTGACTACTGTTACTGATTCTTTGTGTTTATTATTATGACATATTTATCCGGGATGTATATTGCATAATTAACGTACCTTAAAGTATCGAACTTTAAAGTAGTTGTGTGGGTTTTCTTTAACACGGTTACCACTATACCGCTCAAGAAAATAAGTTTTTTGTCCAATGCTATATGAAATTTGATTAAATATCTGTTTTTATCCGGTAAGATTCATAAGCGCGCAATGTAGCTCGATATGCGATTTTCTGTCGAATTAGTCGAAGAGTTGAACTGAGAGCACTCAGGAAAGTATTTCCGAGAACCCAATCAAAATAACTATTGATAACATTTTCGAAAAATATGGTTCAGAAATCTATCTTACTAATGATGTTTTCCTACAACAGTTTTAAACGTTCGAAGACGGAAAGAAAAAAACCAAAACCAGAACTGAAAAGGAAAATTTCCGGCGCAATATTCAGAAAATAATATTTTAAAACAGACCTTTTTTTAAAATATGATTCGAATACAAGGAGGAAAACAAAGAAAGAAAATGTGTGTCCCGAGGAATATATGATAATGTAAATAGGTTTGATCTCCGAGATGACATCTCAAGAGTGAACACTGTATTAAAGAAAACCGTCTCGAAAGTCAATGAAAATGCAGAGACATATTCCAAGTGAAAATGTGATTAACCACCATCAACACAGTCACAGTCGTTGCAGACTAAGGCCGTTCTGGGTGCTTTGTTTGCCAGTTACATGCTTGTATAAAACATGTGAAAACTTGAATCAATTGATACATCTCTTTATGGAGCAGATGTTATTTTCCTAAATAAAATTGTTTTTTTTAATGTATGTGATGTGAAGAAGCAGGATCGAATGTACTATATTTGCAACATGTGTACAGACAAAGAAGTCACAAGAAACGCAAAAGCATCGGATCTGAAAATTGAAAAGTTTAAACGGAAAACGTCTGGGGAGAGGTTCATGATATATAGAAAAGAAATCACATTTACAATGAAATAGACAATGACTCGCCCATATGAATAATTGTTTCAGAAATTCCTTAAAGTAACACATGCAGATAACTTTGGAAGGTTACTTGACCTCAACTAATTTTACCGGACCTCGTAAGTTGTTACGCAAACCATGTCGCTTTTGTACCTCAAATATTTTTGACTCACATAAAACCCAGTTTCATCAACACTATGAATCAATACGTTGGGGGCATAATTTCAGTAACTTAATGATATGTTCCAAACACCTTTTACACCTACTATCAACCATTTGCACCTTATTATGCTAGCTACTTAAGAGAAGTGAACTAGACAGTGGCTAAGGCTATAGTAGCTTGCAACAGATTATATCAAGATAATGTTTCTATTTTGTTTCTAATATACATTCAAATGCTGCTTTAGGTGAAATAACAATTATTAATATAAATGCATGGCATGCATATTAAATAAGGCAACAGTTACTGCATATATAGACAACTGGGTTGCATGCCTCTGCCTACTTTACTGACATACTCTGCCTGCTAGTTCACCCTGATTAGCTGTTTTATATCATACGTTATTTTGTATATCAATTTAATCCTATAGCGTTGTTTGGTCCCCTTTTATCGACATAAATTCGATACCTTAAAACGGTACGATTACAAACGTTTTGCCAAATGTGAAGGTAAACAGTTACCAAATCTTTGAAACAAAAATCGTGGCATTTTCAGAACAAAATGATAGCATGCTTTAAACTTACTTTGATTTCATCCAAGCATCTTCTCAATATTTGAACATCAATGATTCTTTAAAGCTGCGGGACGTAGCTGTGTTAAATGACCACTTGTTTACAATTTATTGTATGCAATAAACACTAAGTGAGTAAATTGGAATCAGCTGAACCAGGTGTCATTAATTGCCTAATATTCAGATAATGGTGATGTAAGTAATAAACAAAGAGACGGCCAATGTTTATTTCGCATCTGACATAATTACCAGGAAAAGATGCATTCAGATTGACTTCACTGACCTACCTCGTCACAATGTTTTTCTAGTCTGTTTGAAGTATCGTCAAGACGAACGGGGCTCGCTGCTCTGACGCTAGGAGCACAGCCCACATACGATTAACCAATTTTATGTGGTTTAAAAGAAACCGGTCTGTGCAACATCCGTGGATGATAACCGTTACAAATTCGACTCATTCTGATAGAGTGTGAATAGGAACGATCAGCAAGGTCGCTTCTTTGCCCGAGATCAAAGCCCCGGGCAGGTAGAAAACCGACGCATGCAAGTAGTACATTCGTTACATGATATTATTATCCCCCAATAATCGACGTATGCCTACGTGTTTCATCCTCGCTATGTGCTCCATCGTCAAGCTATTAGATAAAGTGAAATTAATTCAAAACAACACCGAAACATAACTTTTTTTATTTAATATGGGTCAATAGGAGTATTAATGTATAATCAACCGACGCTTTATTTCAATCAATATAAATGCATGTTGTATTACACTTCAAATGTGATTTATTAAAGTTAACATTCTTATTACGGTGTGTAAAGCTGAATGGCCTGTTACACCTCCTTGGTTAAAATGTCTTTCCCAAGTCTCCGTTGCAACCAAGACTAAATAAGCGAACAACTAACAATATCCCAGTCTGAATTAGACAATCTCAACGCTCAATTTGCCCCTGCATACAATATTCATTTATGTGCGTTCGTGAGCATCTATCTACACTTGTAATAATTTCCATGTAACCTATTAAAAAAAAAAATAATAATAGTGATAATGATAATAAAAGTAATAATAAACACAATGTTATTTATAACCCGTAGCGTTTTATGTTCTGAAGCCGTGGTGTTAAGAAGCTACTCATACTTTATTCTCATTTAATTATCAAATGCTTCTACGGCATGGTAAATGAATTAACATATTATGCTGGAGAGTCATAGTAATTTTATCTATAGTATTTATGTTTACCACATTTACATAGCGCCCTTTTCAAACTCGAGATGTGCGTTCAAAGGCGCTTGACATTTTGTCCCTGATCACTGGGTCTTAAGTCGTCCGTTTACATCTTGGCGCAGTATGCAGCCACGGCACATTGGCTTATTTCCCTCACAGGTACCCATTTATACACCTGGGTGGAGAGGAGCATATGTGGGATAAATTTCTTACTCAAGGAAGTTCCAGTAGCCAGACCGGGATTCGAACCCGGGACCTCTCGATCCCTAAGCCAGCGCCCTACCATTAGACCACTGTTCCCAAAATATAAAATATAATACATTTATTGCGCAAAGTTTTCCCTATTTTGTTGTAATAATGTAGGCGTTTGCTGTACATACAGAGCAAATAATTGTATTTGTTGTATTCACGTTAAGGAAGTTTTTCTTGATCACTCAAAAAGATAAACCCCATGTTTTGATTTTTTTAACGAATGAAAATCTACATTAAAAGTGTTCTTATTGTACTAGGTTTTCTGATAAATAGAAGAATTACCTTAAATAATTGCAATACAAGGTCATGCAACACATGTCAACATGATATTTTAAAATAAAGTAAATGTTATTGTTCAAATTGATATTTTTGATATGGTATTAAAGCACATGACCTTGGCATAAAACACAATTAAACGTGCGATTATTAGCTTCTTGCAGGTGTGAGAGTTGTTTGTACACCTCACTCTCTAATTGTGTATTAATTTCATTTTAAGTAATCCGTATTGATCAAACAATTCAGGGAAAGCTTCCATGTCTAATAGAAGCGTCGACATGGATAATCGATCATCTTCGTCTTTAATTGCTTCAATCAAAATCCGTATTATCTTCGAATCAACAGCATGTAGTTCTTCTGTTACTTTTGCTTCAGCCATTATGAACCTAACCAGGGGTACTTGAAACCTCTCATAACCCAGTTGCCCTAGGCATATCAATATTCTTCGTATTCGTATGTAGTTGGGAAACGTGCTTAAATAAATAAAACAATACAAGTCAATAACCATTTAGCCATTTTTCCAAATGTAGAAGTGTAAAATAAAAGAACCATGCATAGTCGTATTGTTTGGTTTATGTTTATTCATATTTATAAAGAGTTCTAATAATACACATGTGACTTGTACAGATCGTTAATATACATATCTTTTAGCGTGATTCTTGGGTTGTTTGATAAGCAACGCGCTACAGCAGTTGACACGGTTAACATTTCCTTTTAGAAACAAATATCAATACAAATAACGTAGCATAAAATATTAGCATACCGATTTAAATAAGCATATCTATTTTCCCAGTTCTTTGTACATCGACGTACTTTCCCACTTGTTACATCTACAAGTTCCATTCCGTAGAAATCCAGCATCATTTCATACGAACGTAGAACTTTTCCAACGACAATAGGATCTCTTTGCATTTCCTGCCAATCAAATAACAATAATGTGTGTTCATTGTATATTTAGATTGTAAAAAAACTATCAGGAGAAACAGCGGGACGATACGAACAAAGTTAAAAATAGAAATAGTTAAGTATTACGTTTACAAATGCATTTTTTGTAGTTAAGAAAAATACAAAGACACATTTAATAAGTTAATTACATTTGTGAACAAATTGCTGAGTTATTATTCATCTTAAATTAATATATACAGTTTATTATTACACATTTACGATTTCTTTTGTTTAACGAAGCAGTTGTTGTCAAAAAATCAGTGTCGTACAAAACGCAACCAAACACCTCTACACTCACGTCAGCTTCATGAGCATATAGTTCCTGTGCGCAGTTATTTAAACCTGAAGAGGCGGGAATTGGAAACAACCTGTCGAAGCAATTAAACAAAAAACATTCTTAATTAACAAATTGCGGAAATGCATTTTTCATTTCCATATTAATCAATACACATATTCCAACAAAGCGAGTCTATGTCTTTTTCTTGCATAAAGTCAAAAAGTGGGTATTTGTGGCTTAAAACGTTATAATTATTGCTACGTGTATATACATTACAAACCATGAGCTTCAGTCAGGATACAGGTTTGGTAGTCGGGTCCTTGCACAACATAACAACGTCATACATAGCATCCAATACAAATCTAAGAATGCATCAGGCTTTAATAACACAATAACAACGAATAAACAAGCCTTTACTAAACACTTTAATTAAGCTTGAATTGGTATATTATCCCCACCAACGTTTTATATGGTTTTAGAACGATCTTCGCATCTTAACAGAATTTATGTGCCTTTTTGTAATGCATCAATTACATAATAAGTGTTACATACACTATATTCTGATAATGGGCTTTAAAATGACAGATTTATTGCCGCTTGATTTTTGAAATTATTATTGAGATAATTCATGATTTAAATCAATGCAATACATTCATCTTTGCCAGAATTTAGATGGGCGCTCAGAGCTAAAAAGATAAGTGTTCCTACGTTGCTTCATGTCGGAATTGTGAAGGTCGTCATTGAATTGACACTCTAGTCAATGAAGTTTACCACTGAATGTAGAAGTATCCTGTTTCCAGTTTTTTGTAATCTCCTCTCCACGCAAGCATGTCTTCAACATAACTTCCTAAAAGTTAACAAAATAATGCTTATACGCTCATTAACATGTTACTAAATGCAAACCAACGTCAGTAATTGTTTATAGAACTTAAACTTACCGTACGCTGAAACTCATTCTGTTTAAGCTATTTATGAAATATTATGTTACAACAACGTCAAACGATTTTATATCGTTGGTAAGTTCATGATAAATAAAAAAAGTTAAACAATAATTAGTTTTTTCTTGAAAACGACAAAATGCATATATTTTTAATTATCACCCCAAATCACGTTACTATGAATGTTTTCGACATATGCATATTCATTTTATTTGTTTTCATATGTCGGCAACATAATATGTTTATGTTTTATGTTATTCCAATGTTAGTGCTATTTATATACAGTGAAATTGATGTAACATATATTTTAAACGTAAGAAATATTCAATAGAAGTTCTTGTAAGACACTAAAAAACCAACCAGGCGTTAACTCTCTTTCAAAAATGTGTTTGTTATTGAAAAGAAACTCCGAATCTTTACCTGGAAATGGCTTGGAGGCACTCTCATTTCTGTAGAATTTGAGATTATCTTCCCAAAGATAATCGTCTTTCTAAAATGGGTAACGACATGGTGTATACCAGTGTGTCATTTTGCAATGTGTAAACATATTGAATACAACACATATGTCAATAGTATTGTTTGATATTGGATAATAATATAATATCTTAGCCATAAAAAGTTTATATCAGTTTAATAATTTCTATGATTTTAATCATATGCCTTACTATTAATATACATATCTAAATATTAATAGTATATTAACACAATAGTCAATGTAATCCATGTAACATTAATGTACGCTTAAAACACTTATATTTGTGTCATACAATTGTTAAATCATATCTTT
The DNA here is from genome assembly GCF_020536995.1 of Dreissena polymorpha. Lineage (NCBI taxonomy): Eukaryota > Metazoa > Mollusca > Bivalvia > Myida > Dreissenidae > Dreissena > Dreissena polymorpha. Next base: position 60,199,545 of record NC_068368.1, on the reverse strand, counting down.
CCATGGCGGCTTCGCTCGGGTAGAATTCTATATATGCTACGAAATCACATGCTTCATCCTGCAATAAAGGTATCATATTAATGGCGTAAAATCAATTATGTCAGGCATTTAAGTGTCACTCATTGTCTAAGAAAGAGATGTTACTTGGACACTGTTTTTTTCTCTAATTTGACTACAATTAAATAGCAATGACGTCTCGTTTACCTAGTATATTCCCTTAACAAGCTTTAGTGTGGGACTGGCATGGAGAAAGCAAGTTTGAAGTTTAATAAATAGGGTGTGGTCCAAGTATTTCGAATAACAGCGACTTTCCAAACACTAAAAATAATAAAGGATTTGTTTGAAAAAAAAAACAACAGGAAAATGCGGGTTTTGCTTCTAATTCGCCCAACCCATTGGTGCCTCATATTTACAATGAAACAAGACATTGTCCTCGCAAAACTGTTGACATCGTGTTCGAACCAAAGCCAGGCAAAATAATGTTTGCCGGGATTTGTAATTATTCCTACCCTCCTTCTCATCTTATATCTGATTCAAGTAGGATCGTTGTCATTAAGTGCATTTATAAAGATAAACCAGCATATCATAGTATTGTTATTATTGTTAAAACTTTAAAAAACGTGTGTGTAGTGTAAATTAATGACTAGTATATGAATGAAATAACATAGTGAGTACGTCGTAAAAGACATGCAAATAAAACAAATAAAATAGCAGTAGAGCAATGTTCAATATGATGTCGAAATAATAAATGTCTTCATCATTGTTTTAAAATAGTTATACATGCTTAAAATTGAACATTTAAATGAGAATGAGGAACTGATTTTCAAACATTTTTGTAATAAAATGTATATTAATAGCAGGACGTTTTCTAAGAATGTGCATGATAACAATAAACCAATGTTTATCTGTGATTTTGGTTAGAACTTACTACAGACGAATCTTCTGCAAACTCATCGCTACCGTCCACCTTGTCCTGTACCCATCCAATCTCTTTTGCGATATTGATTAACAATTGTGCTAGCTTATCATTCGGGCAAAATGAGTATTGTATCATATGGTTGGCTTCACGTATTTGTTGTATCCTCGCAGATATTTCTTTTTTATCCCGCTTAAGGCGAACCGCCTCAATATAGAGACTACGATTATGCTTAAGTTGCACTTGTGTTTCTATTAGTTGTTTTCGCTTATTAACTGTTAGCATCTCCTTATCACATGTTTCTTTGATTTTCACTAGTCTTTCACGTGTTTGTTTATGCCTTTGAACGCAATCAATATACACATTTTCCTTGAGATCATTTATTCGTTCAATCAGATCAGAGCAAAATTCATCTAAATCTTTGAGAGAGGTTGACATGCAGTGATCGTTTAGTTGAATATTTTCTTTAACTGCTTGTTCATGATCCTGTATCTTAGTTCCGAATTCACTTATAGTTGTCAGCGTTTTATCTAGAAGTTTTTCATCAATTGTAACATCAAACAAGTCAATACATTCCTCAATGCAATATTTATGTCTCGTACGCAAGCATCTTCCGCAAATCGTGGCGTCATGCTTGACGCAATACAGTGTTTGGTTTTCAGTTTCATGATGCGGGCACTTCTGCAAATGAATATCATAGTTACATCCTGAATCATCATTTTCTGAAGTATTTGAATTATACTCTTTTGTTGAATCTACGATTGTACGCTTTTGTGTATCGTCCAGTTCCACCGTCACGTGATTCGCAAATACCGGAAGTTTGTTATGGTTAATTAAACAGTTTTTGCCTAAAACACAGTCGCAATTTTTACAAAAACTTACTGGCACTTCGTGTGAACAAAACATGCATGCGTTTGGTATTGCCTTTGACATCTTTATCTGCGTATCTAAAACAAACATGTCAAATAAATACCAACAGAACGCAAACATTTATAGATAAAAGCGGGTCCCCACTTTGAAAATTGTCTGTATTAAGCAATTTAGGTTTAAACCGATATGTTTAAACGTAAGAGCAAAACACTTATGATAATAGCATTATCAATAAAAAGTATCTAGCAATAAAGATACTCATTCATATGTGCAACTATTATTAAGTAACTGTTTTGCAATGTGTGCGGTATGTTGGAATAAGATATAAAACTAACACACCTATGCTTTATAATTCAATAAGATTTTAAGACATACCCCATGCAATTCAATTTTAATATGATCGCTATGCGATGTTAAGATAAATCGAATTGATATATCGGCCGACTTTATAGCTTTATGGAATATATGTATCAAACAACCCAATAGATAACATATTGGTCTACCAACAATTTCGAACAAATGTGACAAAGACAACTGAAACTAGCATAATCTACCACTACACCCGCACTGACACTTTATTCATGCTTCCGCATTAAACCATGTTTACATGTATGATCATCCATATTTAAAACGTATGCTTAATATTGTTAACTACATCTGACTGTTCTAATGTGGGGTTAAATCCATCACAATAAAGTCAATTTTAGTTTAAATGTAAACGTCAACTTACAATTTATACAATGGTATTAACTAAGTCCCTGAAATATTTCAAGTAAAGTGTTAAACCTCATCTTCGGTTTTGCTACTTTTGTTTAACACATCCGGAAGCTTACTTTTCATACTTAACTTTAATCACATGCATGCATACGCTGTATTGTAATGTAGGGTTAACACAGTGTTTATCGCAGTGCTATCATATCGGTTATTTTAAGCTTGTTATTAATTCAATTTTGGTTTAAACTTGTAACCTGCTGTAAACGATTTTTTTAACGATATCTTTGTGTATCTAAATTGTTTAAGCTAACTGTTCAACGTACACATAGCAATTATCATATTTAGGCCAAAACCATCGATTGAAATATTTATTTAGTAATCCGCGTTACATCGTATAGCGGAGTACTTTTGTCCTGACGGAATGAGAAAAAAATCCTGTTTGGCAAGTTTGTTTGTGTAGGGATATTTATTGAAATAAAAAACGTTCTATTTTAGTTCTAGCGAAGTCGTAAACGTGGCAACATCAACTTCATGTTGTTGTTGTTGTATACAAGCTTAATTATGCATATATACATACGATTTTTGATTTAACGAAGATACTCGGATAAAGACCGTCATTCCTATATTCTGTAGAATGCATGGCTACGGTTCACACGTTTCTTCCTTGGCTGGATACTCCCATCAGAGAAAAGTAAAGGGAGTGTATCGTGGGCGACTACCATTCTAATGATGAATATAAGGTGTGAGTCGGAAAAGAAAATTACTTTATGGTAATGCGGTTCAATTTAAGACATTTATTTTTAAGCTAGAACAAATCAAAATTTACAAAAAATACTACAGATTTTACATGAGCAAACACTTATAGCACATGATACAAATATGTGCATGAATTATACTTGTTGGTAAAGATTAGAAGTTGTGTACTTGCTTTATAAAAAATCAAGTTTGTATTGAAGCTCTGTACACATGTTGTCACAATATATGCGTCTCTCGCACATCGCACACTAAGATGTTGTGTATGTTTGAGTGAAGCAAAGTTAGGGTTTTAGATTTACTTCGTAATTTTTTCTTTCAATTTTCCTAAAATTTAACTTTAATATAATACAATAGTAATCATATTTAAGAAAATACATTTTTCTATAATGGTTTGTTATTTAATAATAATCGACATTCTGGTTATCTGTGTACACTTTAACAAACTTATTACACAAACACTCTGAAAAAATAATCAATCGCATGTTCTAGGGACATAAGCTCACAATAGGTAGAACTAGCGCTACATTCTTCGTCGCTGAACGAAACCCTTGAAACTGCGTTAACGCTACTGATGAAAACACCTGCGCCGGCAAAACTACTCGCGTCAACAAAAGAATCTCTCTGGCAGTCTAAAATGGAACAAATATATGTTAAGGACAATGCATAAAGATTATCCTTCCAAAACACAAGCTCTGACTTTGAATCTTCGTCTAACATAATATCAGTATCCCAGTCTATTTACAATGGGAATATATAGGTTACGCGTCATTATATGACACACATTACCGAAACTATAGGATAATGAAATTATCGTTCCGACAACCTTAGCAAGATAACAAACAGAACCCCCGTTTTAGAAACAAGGTATTCTTCTATCAATGACTGCAATTTCTGTAACTTTATAACTGGCACCTCTTCACTACATTTTTCAAATCCTAGCCTCTCCGAATCTTGCTAAAGGACCACGAAAAAACTGCGAAGACGGTTGAATGCTGGAGGCGCCGTAGTCTTTAGACCTGCCGCTGTCGTCATAAGGCCGGAATCGTCGGTTCCGGTTAGCACGTGCACTAGCGCTGCGGAGTTTTGCAGCATCGTCGTCATTGTCAGCCAAAGGATGCTCATCGTAGTCACGTACTGTGTCCCAGCCATGCTTGTCTGCTATCTTCAGCAACTTATTGCGTTGCTGCAGAGCTTGAACCTCTTATCTTATAAGCGATGTAGCCTGCTCAACGTCTTCTAAATCACATAATCGTTCAATCTACTCCAAATCGTCCACTATCTCCATATTGCAGTTAAACTGATGCTTTAAACCTTCGTTTCAGAATTGAAAATCTTGATTTCTGTTATTGTTTGACTTGTTTCCGAAACGAACGGCAAACTGATCAAAAATAAAATCTCTCTGCTTGTCCAAAGCTTTTTCTACTTCCCTGCTTAGCAACGAATGCTCCAAAGTCAATGTATTTCTGAAATTTCCAGACGAAACTTCTTGATTTTCCGATATTTTTCAAACACAATATTCAAACTTTCAATAAATATAATGAACCACAACGTGCGTTCTCTCCTGTAAGCGGACCTCGAATGAAGCTATACCCGCCAAACATCACGAAAATCACGTGCATTAGTAAACACGCATGTTTATTAAACTGTGACGAAAAGAATAGTAAAATAATATGTCGTTGTTCATAGTACTTCTTCACTTCTTAAAATAACGTTAGGCGCTGGTCCTTTTGTAATTAAGAAGTTGTCTCCCATTTGGGTAGGTATCACGAGTATCCCGTGTAAAACGCGGTCCGTCTACCATGCGAATATGACTCATATCCGCGGATTGACCGAAAAGTGCGGATATTGTCGAATACAGGCAATATCGACACTTTGTCTGCAATGTTTAATAAAAAAACAAACACAATATGGGTTAAATATGTTATTGTTGTCTCAAAATATAACAATTCAATGAACATTATCATTTTTCCAATTCTTAATTCATATCCGCAAACATGACGAAGTGCCAGAAGATAGTTTTAGGGCTACACACCACAAACAATATAACCATGCCGACACCACATGTTTTGTTGTTTAAGTTAACATAATGTTTATGTTATATACTGAATGTATTATTATTCTTGAAGTCGTCATAAAACTTTAGTATTTAGATATACAATATGCTTTAGAAAATATTAAAATATGTTTGGGCCGATTATCGCCAGACCACAAGTTATTAATGATGTTACTTTTCCCTGGTTATATTTTTATTTAAAATAAAAAAGTTTATTTAAATATACTGAATGTTATGAATGCAGTAAATATTGTCTGAAATGTCACTGTTTCAAGTGGCGTTTTTCATTTGAAAATAAATGATGATTTCAAATGCGCGAATATGATAAAATCGACGAATGTGGTTTATCCAATAAAGGATCTATATTTGTAGTGATATAATAACTTTATGCAAGGTAAAAATATCTTATATTTGATTGTTACTATTTATTTTATACTTTCCGGTGGTTTATTGAGAAATATAAGTGAATGAAAACTGATAATTTCAATGTTTCAAACAGTGATAATTAACAGTGAAAAATATCGATAATATTTACTTTTTACTGTGAAATGACGACATTTTTTGACGAAATGACGTCATTATCCCACCGAAAATCTTTAGTAAAACTCTTAAACAATATGTCCCGATTTGCGTAATTCCGTCTTGACAGAGTTGTCGTTCGTGCAAGTAGGTATACCTACTTCCGGTGTTGAGGAAAACAATGGGGAAATACTACTGTTCCATCGTCAAATGCCTTAATTGTAGCGGTATAATAGATACATTTTCAACAAAAGTAACATTACATAAATTGCCTAAAGACTCATTACAAGAAAAGCTTGGATGACATCAATTAGCCGGAAAAATTGATTTTCAACGGCGTATACTCAAGTCTGTTCCGACCACTTTCGAGACGGAATCGGTCCAAACTCTGTTGACCGAAACAAAATTCCTACTGAAAATTTACCTCAGCGCAAAGTAGAAACAAAACATGAAAGAAAGCAGTGTATATTAAGACAGCCACTTCCAGAAAATATCCCTGTCACCTCTGCCCTACATTTCCATTCGTAAGAACCAGACAGGTAGCATGTTTTGTAGTCATAATCCAAATTGTCCACATCATATTCATACAACCATTATAGTTGCACTGTTATTAAAAAAAGCAATGCATGTCCCGCTAAAATATTATATTTTTCGTTAATATCATGTTTATAAGTGAATGTAACAGCTGTAATATTAATCTTAAACAACAACGAACAACAACACAGCAGATAGGTACAAGGCATGTTATTGGCATAGTATCGAGTAAAACAATGAGAGGTAATTATTTTAATATAAATGTATGCAATTTTAAACTTAGTTATGAAAATAAATTAAATAGAACGTATACTTAGCCAATTGTATCTCCATTCTGTACTATTGCAAACATCCAGACAGCCAGACGTCTATTCTCATCCTCTTACAGCAACCGACCTCAGAATGAACGCTTCTTATGCAGAGCACGTACATCGGCATAAAACCAATTGCAGAGCACATAACTTGGCATTCCGCCAATTGCAGAGCACATAATTTGGCATTCCGCCAATTGCAGAGCACATAACTTGGCATTCCGCAAATTGCAGAGCATATACATGTGACTATGCATTCGGTCAACTGCAGGGCACATAACTGGGAATTCGGCCGATTGCAGAGCACGTAACTTGGCATTCCGCCAATTGCAGAGCACATAACTTGACATTCCGCCATTGCAGAGCACATAACTTGGCATACCGCCTATTGCAGAGCATATACATGTGACTATGCATTCGGCCGATTGCAGAGCACATCACTAGGCATTTGGCCGATTGAATAGCACATAACTTGGCATTCCGAAAATTGCAGAGCACATTACTTGGCATTTCTCCATTGCAGAGCACATAAATTGGCATTCCGTCAATTGCAGAGCACATACATGTGACTTTTCATTAGGCCAATTGCAGAGCACATAACTAAGCATTCGACCGATTGCAGAGCACATACCTTGGCATTCCGCCAATTGCAGAGCACATGACTTTGCATTCCGCCAATTACAGAGCACATAACTTGGCATTCCGCCAATTGCAGAGCACATACATGTAACTATGCATTCGGCCAATTGCACAGCACATAACTAGGCATTCGACCGATTGCAGAGAACATAACTTGGCATTTCGCCAATTGCAGAGCACATAACTTGGCATTCCGCCATTTGCAGATCACATAACTTGGCATTCCGCCAATTGCAGAGCACATACCTTGGCATTCCACTAATTGCAGAGCACATAACTTGGCATTCCGCCAATTGCAGAGCACATAACTTGGCATTCCGTCAATTGCAGAACACAAAACTTGGCATTCCGCCAATTCCAGAGAACATAACTTGGCATCACCTCAATTGCAATACACATAACCCGCTATTCTTCCAATTATCAAACAAGTAACATGCCAACCCGCCAATATTAATCCACAAAAAGATTGTATTCCGCCTACTACAGAGCACATCACGACTAACAAGATTCCACTAATCACAACGCGAATTTAAAACAAATAACTTATTATAAACCAAGTAGAATCTTGAAAACTATACTCAAAGCAGCCAAACATTTTTTTCCATTTAAGCTATTTAAATAGCAACAACATTAGTTATATCATGCATATGAATAATACCTAAATAAAAACGATCATTAATGCATATATCTTAATAATCAAACATATGAAAAGACAATCTATGAACTACAAATTGCAGAGCACATACATGTAACTAGGCATTCGGCCAATTGCACAACACATAGCCTGCTATTTCGCAAATTATCAAGCACATAAAATGCCAATCCGCCAATATTAATACACACAAATATTGTATTCCGCCAAATACAGAGCACACCACGACTAACTGACATTCCACTAAACACAACTCGAATAATAACTTTTTTTAAACCAAGTAGAATATTAAAAATAATAATCCTCAAAGTAAGCAAACATATTATTTTGCATTCAAAACTATTAAAATAGCACCAGCATTGCTTATATCATGTAAACGAAATACAACTGAAGTAAAAACAAATATAGATGCATATATTTTAATAATCTATGAACTACCAATACTACAAACGATTACACATAATTAGCGCACCCCACCAGACCGAAAAGAATGCAAACCAAATTTAACAGCATTTCTTCTTAAAAATATCTCTAACACTTGAATACGAGATTGACTGACTTGTTTAAACTCTAAGAACATAAGTGTAAGTCCTTTTGCAAAACCGAACCGAACGAAATAAACAAAAAGATGACGAATGTTCTATATAAGCCTTATTCAAGTAACGTTCAAGTAAATTTGAAGGACAACTAGCATTAACTGTCCTGGCAATAATAACATTATTTCATTCCCTCAAAACGTCTATTTTCAACAAAATATTACAATGCATGTCTAGAATAGCAATATGGAATCTCTTTAGAGCAAGCGCTTCAGAGATACGGAAAAACAGCAAACGATAAAACAAACAACCAATTCTTAAATCAGCCAAAAAAACTGCTTTAAGACGCATAATGCTCTACAAATGATTAAATTATATCAGAAGAAATTGGTATCTTTTTATGTACTAGTTTTGAAACAGGTCGAGTACTCCCACTTAAACATAACATGTACCAAACATTCTCACGTTGATAGTTCACATGAGCCATTAATCGAGCCCACTTAATAGCATAAAAGATGTTATTCAAATTAGATTTGCTTCAATTCTTATCATTCTTTGAAATATATGCAATGCATAAAGCATCCGAAGAAATGTTTGCAGACAAGCTTCCGACTTGCATTCAACACACCACTAAGGTAATTTTTCAAAAGCTATATATTGTGTACGTCCTTATCGTGGAAACCTCACGTCCGTTTAAACAAGCATCTCTGACAGCTTAAAATAAGTCTGGGGCCAACGTTGATCTCGAAACATCCTGCCAGGTCTTTGACATAAAACATATGTAAACATAGAATAAAAAATAACGCCTGGAAAAACATTAATGTATACATACTTAGCGATACATCTTAAGATTAATACATATTTTCAAGAAGATAAACAATTGCATGGATTATTTGAATTAAAAATAGTTAATTACAATGAAATTTCAAATAACAAAGATATTCAAAATAATAACAACATTCAAAAATATCTGATACACCTTTAACTCATATTAAGACCAAATGAATACGGAAAAAACCCATAATCAGTAATGGAACAACCCATTTTCACACGGTAAAATTGTTTACGTTCTTAATATATATCGGGGGTCTTCTCAAAATAGCCATTGTCAGTGAACAACTCCTGGTCAGCAACAGTCAATGCGAGCAATAAGAACTTTGCTGGTAAATTTCTTATATCCGAAAATACTTTCGGAATTTTTACCTTGAACATAAATTTCTTTAGCGTCATTAATAAATTTCTCTAGCGTCATTACAAACTAAAATTTCAACAATATATTGGTTAAAAATATAGGATATCAAACAACGTAGGGAAAAAAGAACTAGACGGCCAATATGAAGCGACTAAAGTGCCCTTTGCCTTGCACAGTTCTGAATAATTTAAAATCTTTACGAATCAGATATAGTGGTGGAACGAGTCAATTATGGATATCAAACCAGTTTACAGAAAAAGCATATACAGCTTCACAGTTAGCGGTCAAAAAAACAGAATTGCACCTTGATAATTTATAATTATAATCGTTGGCAAATCTGTCCACATCGTGTCGTCCATACAAGCTGTCAATATAATTAAACACGTTAAATGAAACACCATAATCATCGTAATCTATTATTCTACTTAAATCCTCTGCTATCTTATTTCTATCTCGAGAAATCCATTTGGACTCTAATGAAATAACATGAGTTGCACATATATCAAAAATATATACTGCTAAAATGCGCAAGTTTGTTTTCATGCTACCTTTTTCTATAACGCTTACACAATTGCAAGAATCTTGTGTTCCAAACAACCTTTTTTCCCATTCAACAAGTTTTTGAAACAATCCAACGCCTACCTTATAACTAATTATTCTCTGTATGTGGATGTTTGTATTTGACGTGACTGGCGACTATAGACGACTGAAAAAGTGTGAAACATTCTTGTTCAGATGTGTAAAGAACTTAAACGATACTAATTAAATGATTTAACATATGTCATTATGTATACTTAATATGCACATGTGTGGCATATGAATAAAACAAATTTTCATACAAATCAAGCGGAAAGTCTAAACCGTAAATAAAGAAATAAGGTTTTAATTATCTGATACCGGCCGATGCCCCAAAGCGCACACATGACGCCCATCAATCACGTTAAGTTGCTTAAAATAGTATAAATTTACAAATCTAAAAAATTATTTTTGTTTAAAGAAGCTGCTGTTATTTGCAAGATTCACCTACCACCACCAATCAAGCGAAGTGTACATGACTTCACGTACACCCCATACAATAATCGGTAGTAACGAACGATTCAACCCTACTGCATTTTTTTTTAAATATCTTTTTTCTTTTAATGGCAGGGGGACGTACGAGGACCCATGGCTCAAGATCGGTGTCTAGATGCCTTCATCACCTCCCGAAACCAGTATGTTTAGAAATCTACAAAAAGCAGCTAATATTATATTGTAAAAATTAAATTTTCTTTAACAAAACAGTAAAAAAACTTTATCCAACTCATTGCGCAATTTAACATAACACACAAACCTCAAAAGCATCCCGTACGCACCCGAACATCAACAAGAATCAAACAAATCACTCAAACCAACCATAAAATTCATAAAAAAATACCTAAACAGAGTGTAGATAAACCATTCCGAGTAATATATATATATGCATATCACGAAATTTTGCACCAGCTGTACTAAACCGACTTCCACATCTTACCAGTCACAACTAAACGAAAAAAATTAAATAATCGATAAAATAAAAATACCTTTTAAAAATAATTCATTACGTAAGAAAACAAAAACTGACATTTAAACATACTACGATTTGATAAATATGCGGAAAGTATTATCTCTAGGATGTGAGAGTCTCAAATATGATACACATAACTTGCAATTCACATTAAAAACACAATATGATGTAAAAGAAATGGCGACTCAATAACTTTGCAAATCAAATATACCACAAAACGAAAAACTCGTGTGCATTCGCCATTGAAATTAATTCTGAAATTTAATTGCAAAAAATGAATTGCTTCAGTTAGCAGACGATTTAAACACAATATTAGAATTTCGTCTGACCTTTTACCGCACATTCTTCTCAGTCCAGTCCGACTCTTCCTGGAAGCTTCTCTTCAAATCCTAAAATTTGTCGTCAAAATAGACCTTAATTTATTTGCAACTTTGTTATTTAAATTACTTTCTGAATGAGACATATTGAAATAAGCAAACGACCTATTTTTGCTGCCAATAAAACCTCGAGTGACAAAAAAACGCCTCTATACACCTTTATAACGCCACGAAACCTTGCAATGCACGAGCTAATTTCCCGCTTAATCAAATCGTAAAACGAACAAGTACGATCAATACCGAAACTATAAATAGAACTAATTTAGAAACGTGAACAATTTCATTTATTATTCAAGCGGTGGGTTGCTACCAATACCAAAAACGTGATAACTAAGGTGCAGAAAATAAATGCTTTAATTCATCGAGCTTTGTAACGTGTATGATAGAGTTCTAATAAATTGAAATATGTTTCAATCGTTAATATATTCATTTTTTAATCGTTAATAGTTAAAAAAACGGCTATCTTTAGAATTTACATAGGACGTATTCAGTTGCATAATCCATCGAACCCATCTGCACTCGTTCTAATAAATTTCAAAGCAATCCGTTGGGTGACATTATGTGAGCAATAAAATGTCTGCCTGTCTGTCTTAAAGAATAACAATCATGTTAGAAATTATAAATGTTGTATTACCTTGGCTATAGATGTTAGAAGCGGTAGTGCTAATAAGTGCAAACAGCTTATGGAATGGTTTTGTTATATATTAATGATAATGTGATATAAATAACAGCAATTGATTTTAATCATTGTTTTAATCAAATCGCTGAAACACTGCAGTGGTTCCTGTTTAGAAATACATGGCTTAATTAAATGATTGCAAATGTTTGTGTTGTAAATCATTAAGGTCAATTTCATAGATGTACCCACAAATTTATAATTTGTTCGCAAAAAATGAGAACCGAGTTTCCTAAATAAAAATATGTTAATTCCATTTGCAATATAATCAAAGAGTGAATAAAAATGTGATGTCTATATTAGTATGCACAATTTGCCAAACATTTAAAGCTCTATATATTGCAAAGGATCAACTCTTAGTACAATCATCTGCTCCGGTGTTTATCCTTGACATAAAATCTACCTATGACATGTGACAATATGTATGCCCTACTGTCAGTCATGAAGACACAAAATAGCAATACAATTTGTAAAACCAATTCTGCCATTATTTCAGTTTGTTGTGGCCTACGAAAGGATTTTCTTCTATGAGATTTGTCTATGTATTTGTTTAACAAATAACCACATCACCAAGTTTAATACTATCTTATTATGAAATCAATATCGTTAAAGGTAATACAGAAAAAATACGTTATTGAGAATAAATTAACAATACAGTGATCATCTAAGAGATCTACTATAAATATTACAGTTCAGTCTTAAATCTTTGCAGCGAAGCGTTACATCTCCTATTGCGATTTAATTTTCAATTTTAAAAGTCTGTTTGAAAAATGTCAAGCGACTTCGATGGGAAACTGAACATTAACGTATTATTTATAATCAATTATCAATGTTTTGAAAGTCGTTGTCACATTTAGCAGAATCCTATGGGTTACCTGTGAATTTGCTGAAATGTAATTTCTTTTATTCATAGAATAGTATTCATATTCAAATGTCAATCGACGTCAACATCGAATGGCATGCTCATTATATGAACATTAAACGTTAATACATATACAGCGAAACTCCAGCTGTATATGAAACAGAAAAAAACTCAATTATACACTGCGGTATCTTCAGTAGAAATGATTGCTCAAAACAACATCTGTTCTTTAAAATGTCTACGGTGATTTGATATATAATTGGCTTTGTTAATTATCCAAATGATAAACATCTATAGTAGCTATATAATATTACCCAATTCTTATGACTATAATTGTTATATAAAATACAAACGGTAAAGTCTTCTTTGTTACCAATTTATTACTGTATTAATATGCAAGTCCTTTTCTTGTAATACTGGTAAACAAGCTATCTGATTGGTTGGGGCACTTTGACATGAGGATTTTTATAAGCACTTATAAGAGTACTTTCGTTTTCGATAAGGACTTTCTGTATGCCAATTAGCATCGAAAACGAGGTTCTGGTGCATATATTCCTATTTTAAAGGAACGACAAAGAGATTTAATGAAAAAGTCACGCTATATTTAATAAAATGGTTACTGCTCAGTGCTCGAAAGCATAACATTATTTTTTATCTATGCAATGATTGCAAAGAAAACTATCAAATACGTACTCTCCATTTATGTGAATGGGCAATAAAGTTCAAGTAATTATGAGAAAGGTAACGAAAAACATTAACCGGTTAACCGGTTTACTGGACAACCAAAACATGTTTTTAAAAAGTATATCGTTCGTATATTTTCTCATGTTTGAATTAACTTAATATAAAAATGTTTTTTTTTTTATCTCGTCCAGGTTGAAAAAAATCAAAATTAACTATTTTAAATTAGTAGTTATAGTTATAGGAATGTTAAAAATTATTCTAATCTCAACAACTGCTAGCTACTAATGTATTTTAACGTATCGCACCGCACAACTTTAATATGATTAAAAACATACTACATTTAATTATGTTATTTTAAATCAAATAAATAACTGTTTGAGTGCTAGTTCTTTATTACTGTGGTTTGAAAATTTGCTTAACCTTTCTTAATTCAATGTTGCCTCAGACGGTTGTTGTGGGATTGTTGATGACGTAAACTACTGCCAAAATTATCAAATTCTGAGAGATAATTTGACGTTTCTTTTATAAGATTTTAACAACGACTGATATACTTCATTTACATGTTATTTCGAAATACGTAATTCTCTAGAGGAATCAGTCTTGGATACTGTTTTACAATAAATACAAATACGCGGACCAAGTGATTGATTGTAATCGCGAAGAAACGCGTCAATTACGTCTGCGCTTATACCCGATATTCTCCACAGTTTTCAAATAAGGTTCGTGAGTCAAACAACACAAACGTGCGGATTATCAATTATTTTAATGTAAATACAACAGAGGCAAAATATATGGCAATGTATACAGAAGATGCATATACATGTGAATTTGTAATGCGGTTTGGAGGAAACCCTCTCGTTATATGACGATGTTTAATGTTGATATTTAGTTTAAACCTATTTATGTTAGCTCGATTGCGTCGATAGCCTAAGGCTTATATAAACGCTCTCGAATCCGTTTCCTGGGCCTAGAACCAGTACTTGGTGTCTTTGGGGAAGATCTTAAGAATGCTCCCACGGTGGGGATCGAAGCCGTGACCTCCCGGTCGCTAGGCGGACAGCATATCCATTACACCACAGCGAGCGATGTTGATATTTGACATAGTGGCCTCAAAGTAGTGCAGGGGCCATCTATATACATGGACATGTCAACGTTTTAAGTTTTTGGTAGAATAAAGTATGTTTCTAATGTGAGAAAAGTACTTACTTATTTCAAGAATAATGGACATGGTTGCCATGACTTTTGACAGAACCCTTTATGTGGATGCCATATCAAGAGTCATGTGTGTACACATATGTTTGTATGAGGTCACTATTTGCTAAATTATGTTTTGATCATTTGTTATATTGAACTAGAAGCGCCAAACCTACTTTTCAGCAAGAATGAATTACGGCGTCCGTCGCAAGTAATTGCCTTCTTTGTTTGAAGTAAATCATCATCTTTATTAGAGATGATGTAACAAATGATTGCGTTGATGTCAGAGGGGCAAGGTGAGGATGCAAACATTTATAAACAAATACAGATCTTAAGCCTCAGCGTAGATCTTTGAGGGTGAAAGATTGTGTTCTTTCATGAGAGCCACGCACACTTCAATTTTATCGCAAGGAATTACTGATCTGAGTTCTGAATCATGCTGCCACACCAGTCTCCGTAACTTATTTCCTTGCAATCCACACTGACGGAAAGCTTTCGATGTATTCTGGTCTACCAAATGGCACGTTATTGTAAGACAAAGATCCCATGTGATGATTGTTATCCCCACGCTTTTTGAAAAGCGTGGGGATATTGTGGTTATCTCCGCTGTCCGTCTGTCTGTCCGTCCTGGCCACTATCTCCTCCTACACTATTAGCACTAAAACCTTGAACTATACATTCATGTTAGATATGAGCATATGTGCGACCCTGCACTATTTGGAAGTTTGATCTGACCCCCTGGGTCAAAAGTTATGGGGGATGGGGTGGAGCCGGGTCAGATATTTTCACTCATTTTTATGCCCCCTGTATGGTACATTGGCCATCACTTTTGCAATATGGAAGATAGCAACTTTATATTTGGCATGCATGTGTATCTCATAGAGCTGCACATTTTGAGTGGTGAAAGATCAAGGTCATCCTTCAAGGTCAAACGTAAAATAAAACTAATCCAAGAGAAGTAATAAGCTTAAAAGGGAGGTAAGTAATGAATCTGTCAAATGTTTTTTTTTTAATAAATCAAAGCGGCGCAGGATGGGGAAAAGTGGTTCTGACAAACACATCTGTTATGTTATGCTATTTTATATATTAACTTCTTTATTTATAAACCGATTTACTTCCAATTGATACTTAACATCTCTTATGACAATACGGTCAATCTCAACTACGTGTCGGCCTCTGCAGCGCCATTTCTTTTTCGACATGGAAAAAGTCCGGTCAAGTTCGTTCTGAAACGTAAAATATGTGATTTAATTCTAGAGATCTCAGAAGCGAGTACATAGCTACACTAAGGTACATGTCATTTCTTGTTCGAATCCTTGTTCAAAACTAGAGTAGACACATCCGTAATCAATCTAAGTTTTGCTTTGTTGACACTGTTAAACGTCTCATATACATATAGCCCATGTATTTTTCCATACTGTATGCCGAAAAAAATTATTTTGTTGTTTGTTTAAAAAAATATATTTGACAATGTATGGATCAATATTATGATAACAATTTGAACATTAGTTGTTTTTTATAGTCTAGATAGAATGATAACATGTACTCCAATACAATTTCGCTTATCTCAGTATCTTTTCAGTCCTAATGCATGCAGTGTTGTATTAAAATGGCGAATACTGATTTGAACTTGATAGAGCATTCCTAGCACATTATGAATTTCACAGGCTTTGAATCCGTTTTCACACACATCACACATCATTTCCTTTTAAATTAATAATCATTATCAATAATCATTAATTATCATTGCGCACGTCATAGCTATCGCGTGCCATGTCCTAGCACCCGCTAAATTAGTTATTTCATATGTCACCTAAATGCCTCCGTTGTTATGCCATTTTGTTTTGATTTTGTAAACCTTAGATACATATTCAGACAAACAAAAACGCGTGTTTCGAAATATCTTATCAATTTCCTTGAGAGCAATTTGGTGCAATATAAATGTTTATTAAATATTAATAGACACAGTCATAATCTTCGGAGCTTTCAATCGTTGGGTCCAACATACGCATGAGTTGTTCGACGATGTGAAATCGGATCTTGGGATGACATGCACTTTTTATGTTTTAGCATATCACTTAAGCCATGCGAAAATGGTTCGTATGCCTTATACGGCGGTTGTAGCTCCAGACCAGCCTGTTAATTTTCAAAAGTTCGTCGGTGCTTCGATATCCGCTATTGCGACCACGAAATCGTGACTTCATAGCGGACATCGAAGCTCCTGACTATACTGTGCAATTGCGAGGGCTGGAAAGGAGCTAGGCTTGCATCATATGATATAATGCTCACTTTTGCAAGATGATAGTCATTATGTCTTAAAATTGCGCGCATGTATGACCTATATTCAACCAAACTTTCGCAAACTGAAGCACCCATTTCCGTCAAGATCTGTTTCTTTGAGATCAAATATACGATAAAAGTCTTTTTTTTATTAATAATTAATTATGTTTGCTTTAAAATGCGTTTGTTTTTAACTATAGAAAGTAATTTGAAAAGTTGGTCTGCCCGTGGGATGTTTGCATTTTTCAAAAGTGATTTTTCGTTTTCCCATGGGAACTTTTGTTTTTCCAATGACATTTTTCCCACATTTTAGATTGGAAAAATATTCCATTGGATTTTAGAAAAAAAATATACGTTTGATTATGATAGGTCATCGGTTTTTAGCACGGTTAAATTATATGTGCTGATTTTCATTAAATTTTCTTTCATAGAAAATTTAATTGGAAAAACTATTTGATTGTTGACATATGTTTAGAGATTTAGTCACATAACTTCCAGAAGTTCTACATTATATCAAATAACGAACAATCAACGCGATTTTAATACGTTTGATATAATCTAAACATAAAAACAAAATATCCCTTGGGGATGTTTTTCTAATTATTTGTTTCCCACTTTTCCCCAATTTGATGCATTTCAAATGTTTTTTATAATCCTTTTCATATATTAGTTCCATTAACAAAAACAAAATATTCTAAATTGTTTGATCATTTATTGGAAGATACCGACCCATACATGGAGTAATTTATTTTAATAAAATTAAATCAGTATTATTATTACGTTTTAAGTGAATATGAACACGACAATTTAATAACAAAAAGTCAAAGTTTCGTTCTAGTACAAATATTGTATTATCTAACCTCAGAACAATAAATAAATAATGTTCACATGGTATTTGCACAAGTATCATTGAGTTCGTTGATTGTTTTGGTGATTTTAAGAAAACAACATCAACGGCGTACTAATGAACAAATAATTGCCTTGTTAAATGTATGACATAAAAAAAGCGTTCGTCAATCTGTGAACATGTCATTCTAAAGCACTGGCAATAATGTGTGGTAATGTGTGTTTTGTGTCCCACTTAAGAAAGAATTGGGGGCATATAATAACCCTATCTATCAGGCCGTCCGCCTACAGTTTTTGTGTCGCGCATTTCACAAAATGTATTAGTGCTAGATTAATAAAAAAATCAAACTGATTAACCGGCATATTTACTTGCACACCTATGTATGTTGGTGAAAGGCGATACAATAACGCATCATTTCAAAGGCAAACCCCCGTTTTTCTAATACAATTTATTGCAAGAAAGCAAACAAATACATCCAGCACTATAAAGAAGTAAAACTCTAGCTTCTGGAGCATTATTGCATTATTATTATAAAAAATTCCGTGGTCCTTTATTAAGTGCAAGTGACCAATTGCCAAAACAGTACGAAAAAGCATAATACAAAACAAAATGAACACATAATAGAATAAAGCTTTGGTCACCGCCTTGATATGACCAATGCAAAGCACTGGGATTTACACCGGTTTTAGAGCGCTCAACCTCACACTTGCTCCAGCAATATTCATGATACATATAAGTGAAGATAAAATTTAACCTCATAGCAATGTAACTCAAATTAAACAATAATAAAATGGAATGAAACGCATTCAATTTTATTGCCATTTAATTACTCAATGGAAGGAGACCAGAGTAACAGAGTTACCACTTTGAGGAACAATGTTATGAAATTAATGGAAAGTGTCAGCTACATCCCGTCTTTTTGCAAAAAGATTTATGAATACAGTATCATATAGTTAATATTTAAGAGCATCATCCTGGATACAGGAAATACAGGAAAAAGAGCAATATTGGGTGTTAAAGAGCCATATAACATAGATTGGTTGTTGATGTGACAGCTTAAAAATAAATCGATCGAAAAGACTGTCATAATGACCCTAAAGCGCTCACATTAGGCTAAGCGCATCCATTGCTGAAGACTTGAGCAGGTGATCTAGTTTTGGACCACACTTGACACAGTTTCAATTTTGACTTTCTTATTTACAAGATAAACAGTCCGGCCGAGTTAAGCATACACTGCGTCATGGATTTGGCGTTAGTTTGACAACATAGTTGTTTTTTCATTTGACATGGTGACCAATTTTTAATACGCATCATGCCCAGATTCAAACTTGAATTAGATATTGTCGAGATAACAATCTGACCGATTTTAGCAAGCTGTTTATTATTGTTTATTCTAGAATGATACAAACATTTGCTTGGCGAGCTCGTTAAACGCACGTGACCCAGATTACAACTCTTCTAGGTATTGCTGAAATATGCATTATTCCCGAGTTCAATCATGGTTGAATAACAAATGTGGCCTCTAGAGTGGTTTTCTCTAAGATTTGATCTGTAACCTTGTTTTGGACACACGAGGCCAAGACTTGAATCAAGCTTTGAAAATGTTAAGATAAACATTAGTCCATGTTACACCAAGATCGAGTGATAATTGTTTTTCTTGAGTGATAATAAGCTTTTTCTTGTACATGCACTGTTATACAACGCGCATAACCTAGATTCTTACTTGGTAATATTTTGTCGAGAGAAACATTGTAACTTTTTCATCAGATCGATTAAAACCCATTGCCAGAGTGGTAACAACGTTTTTATATGATTTGTCCTGTTAACCAAGTTTTTTTTAAGTCACGTAACATAGATTCAAACTTAGCCTATATATTGTTAAGAAACACTGTCAGTGTTTCATAAAAAGATATAAACGAGGCCTCTAGAATGGAAACAAGGTTTTAATAAGATTATACCTGGTGACCTTGATTTTGGACGAACGTAACGCAGATTAAAACTTGGTAAAGAAAATGTCACGATAAACATTTTGAACAAGTTGTATTAAGACTGAGTCATAATTATGTCCGCATATTTGTTACACGATATTCTAACATTTGACCTGATGCCCAAGGTTTTAGATGCACATGATCAAGATTCAAACTCGGTCTTCATATTTCCTAGATATACATTCCGACCATGTTTCATAAAGATCGGATGACATATATAGCATCTAGAGAGGTAACGAGCTGACGGTTGACGACGAAAACCGGACACCGTTCGGCGACGAATGCCGGACATTAGGTAATCACAATAGCTCAGCATGAGCGCTTTATACTCAGGTGTGCTAAAATTTCCAAAATAACACAATATAGTAATTCAATCAGAGATAAGAAAATTGCAATTTTAGTAATATACACGAAGTTCAAGACATAAATTTGAAATGTTTCAAGCTTTACTTTAGCGGTGTAAGAAAAGATTTCACAGTATATACAACATGTAAAGCTAGTGCACATTTGTAAATAGAAATATTCTGCAAAATGATCTGCATATAAAGCTTACGGTACATGTTAGAATCGTATGTGGGAAACAAAACACTTCATGTATATATATTTAAATTACTTTCACCACATTTTGAAAAAAATTATCTTGCAGGTGCGTGCACATTTTTGAACATCGGGTTTTTCTTAACATCGTAACAAAAATACCGCCAACAAGTCGAAGAATTCACAGTGTGTAAATATTTAATTGGAATTACATAAAATAAAGGCGTTCACGCGTAAAAAAACGCCCGCGTTTTCCATAAATGTATCGTCAGAATACCTTTACAAAAAAGTACATGATAATAAAGGTCATCAAAGTTTGGATTCAAATTATGTTGGGTATTTTCCACTTCTGATATGTTAACACACATATAAAGAGGCAAAACAAAGAAAAAAAAATATCTTATTAAAAGTATGTGGTATTTTATTTCAAGTCTGGAACCAAATGTCAATACTGTACTAAAAAGCTTTAACAACAAATGAAAAACAACATATAACAGCAATAATTCGTACGTCATTCTTTCAATTATCCAGTTAAAGAATATTACTCTTTTGTTTTAACATACATGTGTAAAAGTATGAATGTAACATGTGTACTGTGTGATTATTTTAACGCCCTTGATGTACGAGAAATATGGGTTACATGATATAGGGTGGTGCACACTATATTATATTTTGTATATTTACTGTGTATTCAATATTTTCAATGCTTACATTTTGTATCAGAGTCATTATGTTATGTATATATCGCTGTTTATCGGTAAAAACACTTAAATGAACTAACTCGCGACTTTCATAGTCCCACTTGTTTATAAGATACGCATCACAACATCAAAAGCTTGTTGTTTATCTTATAAACAACTATAATTCTAACGTTATTTAACGTTTATTACATATACTGAATATTCTGAAAATATAATCTGAACAAAAAACTGTTTTGTTTTGATGTTGCGAAGTAAAAGAATTTCAATTTGCCCATGAATATTTACATGTGCATGCTTTTTTTCAAAAAAGGTTAGGAGAGTTACTTATACCTGGTGTACATCGTGCATTATTTTCAATGGCCGTTCAAGGGCGGTGACAGTAATTAAGGATTTAAGTGCGCCTTTGCGTGTTTTTGTACTGTGTCTCTGACATTTGTCCTGTGCCGACTGTTTGATATGACTCAAATGATTTCGTGATAAAACAAAGATTTGTCTCCTGTGTGTGCAGCTGATTTTGTTTTCATTGTGTACATAGATATCGCATTTGTTTTGTTTTAATATATTTTTGTTTCTAATTTGCTTAACGTGGCTTTGAAAAACATGTCAGCCTGATTTCTTGTTTATGTCCCAAACAACTGAGCCCTTGAATTATTTGTTATGGCAATACTGTTGACAACACAGACGTCATTTTCGACGTCTCCTTTCTCGAATGCCAAGGAATCGAACAGGCTGCAGGTAAATGTCGCTGGGTTAAAGTGGATAATGTTGCAGTTGTTTGAGTTGGAACACCTTGATGCGCAGACGAGTTTTGACCCGACCTTATTGGATTTGTCCATTGCAGTACCAGTGTGAACAT
The DNA here is from genome assembly GCF_020536995.1 of Dreissena polymorpha. Lineage (NCBI taxonomy): Eukaryota > Metazoa > Mollusca > Bivalvia > Myida > Dreissenidae > Dreissena > Dreissena polymorpha. Next base: position 60,177,308 of record NC_068368.1, on the reverse strand, counting down.
ATCCTTGAAAGACCGAGAAATAAAAGCCTGAAGAATAAGATAATGTAAACATTTGATGAACATTAATAATAGGTTTTGTTTCTACATGTACGAACAAGGGTTGATTCTCTTACTATTTACTGTCTTCTTATCATTGATAAGTTCATACATTTAAAATCGAATACAACTTGATATAAACGGTTAAGGCTTTTTTCGAACTGAGACTGTTATAACGCCGACCAGTTACATACATCTTCGGTTGATTTTAATACGAAATTGAGACAATTAACGTTTTGTAAATATACTATATATTAACACATTGTCCATCATACCGTTTCGTGCAGAATATGGAACACCTTCAACCTCCATCTCACACAGAGTAAGCCACTCGACGGGAGGGTTAAGTGTAATTCGTACCCACTGTCCGTACACCGGTGTAGCTAGCTCAAACGTGTATGAAACACCGACTTCTCCCGGTTTGAAGCCGCTCTCTGAAAACCCGACGTAAAGCTCGACGTTAGTAAGCCTATACCATGAAATACATGTATTTAAACAAAATGTTAGCGCCCTTGTGAAGAGATGAACCAGTTGTTATTTAGAACGCAGAAAACACTGTTTTATTTTCTCTAAGTTACCCGAAGTTTATATAAAAATGACATTGGTCCATGGGTTTGTGTATTGAAAATAACAGTAAAAACACATAAATTCATCATATGCGAATATTAATGTAGAACATAGCCGTTCAAAATTATTTTTGCCTAGAGCAGAGATGAGTGCATAAGTCATCCAATATTCGTAAATCGATGATAAAAAGCAAAACTGATACAGTAAACATGCAGGAATAATCAGATATTTTATCAGTGGAGTATTTGAGGAATGTAACGGTTGATAGGTATAAAACAACATCTAAATAATTCGTTTTTAACATAGAATACTTATCATTGGGGATTCGTGTATAAAAAATAATTAGTTACTAAAACAGACCGCAGTTATGGTATTTATATCTGCAGAACTAACAAAATAAAATAAAAAATATAAATAAAATCTGTGAATTAAAACGAACGCGAACCTGTTGTACGTATGTGGTCATGCAACTACCTATAATGCGCGTTTGTCTATAAATACAACAGTTTATTTTTTTTTAAACTTGGCTGCACATATCACCTTAACGTTGAACTCCATTGAGATCATTAATTTTTAATATCCTATTTTACGTTACAATTAATTATCGGAAAGGACGGACCCAAGTCTGTACCATTAACATTTTATCCATTTCAAATCATACTCAATGATTATTAGTCATCAGTCACTGGTCGTGTTATCTATATCCGAATAAAATACAACTACACGACATAAATTGAACAACATGGCTTCTAAGTTCAGTGTAAGTCAGAGAAAGAACTAACTCTTACTTAAGGCATATAACAACAATGATACTAAACAACAACACAGCTACATTAAAACCGAAAATACTGAATATGACTGAAAGTGTAGATTCCATTGACAATACATATACAAATACATCAATACGCACTTTTATTTTAGTTCATTTTATCAGTTCAACTTCATTTAAGCACCAAATTTTAAAGAAAAGATATGCATGTCCTCGCATTCTAACTACTTTAATCAAAAGCACGTTTAATGAGATCGGATGACTATTCTGAGAGATTAATTTTATTCCTAACATCAACTTTACAATCGCTGTGCCAAAACGTCCGTTTAAATTGTTCTATGCCGTTTGTTTATTGTTTATTTAATAATCAGGTGAGTTAATATAATTTTGAGGTCGGGTTATGATGGTTTTCACCCGAGATTTCAGGGCGCATGATCAACGGGGTTCACAGGGGTTTACACACGGGCTGGACAGAATGAAAACACACCGTTAAGAACTTTATTTTTGCTAATATCTAAATTTCTTAAAATATTTTTACAAAATTAAAGGAACATACCACAACAATCATTCATGTTGAAAATCTTGACACTTCGGATTAGGAATATCTGCTCTGCTGGAGATTAACCCACCATGAGGTGTTGTACGACATCGTGTGTGTGCACGACCTTACCGCTATCAAATCTGGTGACGTATACCCGTCAACGGCACGGTCCGCGGTAAAAGTGTCATGAGTATCCGTCTGGTTGGCAGGCTTACCAAGTGCAACGTTAGCAGCGGCTGTTTAATAAACCAAAGTTTGTGAACATAAATGTCGCCATTTTGACTTCATAGACAGTGAAATGTCGCCTAAATCCTACCTGTGCATCATTTACGTTCGCCTCCTTGAAAAAAAAAGCAACGGTGAAAAAACAAGCCAGCGAACTTTATTCACTTATTGCTCGTAGTTTTTTTTAATCACACATTTTACGTCGTCGTCCACACCCGTTTGAATGCGTAAATCAATCAGTTATTTTAAAGAAAACCTCTATCGAAAGGTTGATCTTAATGCGATACTACATGAATGTTAGTCTGGTGACTTTCATGTAGCAACTCACTGACATGTCTTAATATCTTTGGTGATTAAGTTTTCCTCCACAAGTAACGATAACATTTAGGCAAATAAAAAGTTGCTATTTTTTTCAGAATATGCAAACGTTTTTTTACTGTTATTACATCTTCGTGTATAAAGTTTATATATACACTTTATTATCAAATCGAAACCAACATGGGCACCCATTAAGACGTCACAGTCTATTTGAAATGTTCACTTCTCGGGACGATTAACGTAATGTCAAATTATCCATCGTGTCATACACATATATAACCATATTTTTAAAGTTAAACACCACTGTATATAAACATATAAGAGAAGTTTGGACGCATAATACGTTAACATAATATCGTTAATTGATAGTCTTTATTACGACTTATTACGACGGCGTTAAAGTCCATTCGCAAGATACAGGGAAGTTTCTGCTGAAGTAAGTGTTAAAGGGACAGTTGACTGAATGAAAATCTAAAAGGCTTTAAAAAGAAAAAAGTTTTTTATTAAGCATAAATACACATAAATGACTCAAAAAGAGGCGAAATATTGCAAAATATCTCATATCAATCGGAAAATCAAAAATATATAATAAGGGAGCTTGGCATTTTGAGACCACGGATGTTAATGTTATTTTTGATTGGCTAGACGTTTATTTATGTTCTTGCTTCAATAAACGTTATCATTACTTCATTACAATATACCTTTTGAACGACCTTTCCATTTGGAAACTATGGTCAAAGGTACATCTTTGTTTTTCTTGTTTTGTTACTATTCTTTATAAGGTAACGATCGCTGGCGTTGTTGTGTTGTAGTTGTTGTTGTTATATTTACCGATTTCGTAACATACGCAAAATATTACATGCACGCTATATTTTGGAGCACACGTTGTATATTGTTAAACACTTATTTAAACTATTAAAGAACATGAAATAATATACTTAATAATTTGCAGATTCATATCAAAATAATGTTATTTGACCTTTCTTATCACCCTAAAATCGCGAGGTAAATATGTGCCGTCACAAAGTTAAACGATATTACAGCCCGGAAAAAAACACTCGACAGTCTTCTGCAAGAAATAAGAGAATAGTTATCAGTTGAAACCATTTAAAGCAACGTGCCCCATTAATAATTACATTGAACAAGTATGTTATCTTAATGTCAAATACGACGAAATCCACGTTGTAAACAAACCCGTAACTGTGTATGCAAACAAATAAGCAAAAACATGTTTGGAACATATGTGTCTTGTTCTGAGTAAACTTTCCGCTTTAATGGTATTTTTAGTTTCAAGGAAGTCACTCCTTACCGAAAATCATGTGTAAGCGGAAAGTGTCGTTCCCGATTAGCCTGTGCGGACTGCACATGCTAATCTGGGACGACACTTTACGCACATGTATTATGCCCAGTTTTATCAGAACAAGACACATATTTTTGGAATGATGACGCATATGAAATAAGTGGAACTATAATTTAATCAAAATATCGTTCCCATCAACGTTTTCAAGGGATTTTTTTTTTACAGATTTTGGCATTTTTTTTCAAAAGTCATTCGATATGATTGCTTAAACATTTTTAATGTTTTAAATTGACGTAAGTCATTATTATAGTAAGAAAACAGTTGAACAAAACAATACGTCGCCGGTATTTGAGCGAGTGTCTTCAGGATTCGTAAGAGGATGCGCTACCACTGCGCCACTCTAACTTTCATAACATGGTTCGATTAATATTACCTCTTGTAAACGTTATTTTGCTTTTGCTTATGACATCATTATTCTACGAACGAAATTTGTTGTATTTTCTAAGAACATTTTTTTACTAAAAAATATCAGAAGAAAATCTTCGAACACAAGTTGTAAGTAAAACACTTGACTGTAAGAATTAGAAAATTAAATTTCAAACATCTTATCTATTTCGACTACCAACATCCTACTACACCTTGGCTTTTTAACCCCTTGCTAAACACGCAACCTACTACGAGACGTGTGTCTGATTTTTTGTCATAAAGTTGATCGGCTGAAGACTGAAACTAATGAACGGAAGCAGGATGTGTTATAGGTTGCATTTCTGATGATAGGCTTGGTGACCAAGGATTTCAATTATTAATTTACGTATCACGTATGATTAAGTTACATGTACTGATGCATTTAAAATTAATAATGTTAAGCACTCTGCCGTGTATGTTAATTCATTTTACATAACAGTAAGCCGTGTCACTATGTTAATTTAGCACGTGTATTTGCTTCAAAAAGGTACATCAATGATAATAAAATAATGGAATTAACATAATGTTTCACTGTTTTCCATACTTATCTCACTGTTAGATGGTAACCAAGAAATATACAAAATACACTATAGTATCGCGGCCATGTTTTTCAAGGAACTGGAGCAGTTTTTGAAATAAAGCCAATGTAGCATTTGAACAAATTATCTGACCAAGTTTCTTGAAGAATGGACTGTAAATGTGAATGTGCTCATAGGGGCATTGTTAAAAACATGTGTTTTGTGATGTAGCTTTACCTGACGCATACCATGACGTTATGATCAAGGAGCTTTTATTTCAGTATTTTATTGTATTCTCAATACATAAATTATCTGTAATTTAAGGTGTACAGTCATATGCCTCATAGTTATTGCGATGCGAAATGTACATAGATTCATGAGCAAATACAATTTAAGTATCAAATCATTTTGAGAAATGAAGATCAGGTCATGCTTGAAGTATTATCATTACATTTTTAATTGCTATACCATGTTGTTTGCTTGAAGTAAATTCCATCGACTATGTGTATGAAAAGGTGCTTTAAATGTGGTACTTGACAAGTAATGCAGTCCTTTCACACATCGACTACCCAATTAGTTCGTATTAAGAAGACATTTTCTACTTCAAAAGTCCGTCATTGATCAGATCATCACATTAGGAGACATTGATTCCATATGGGTAATTCAATAATAATCGTCGGCTTTAAGCCCAAACCGGCTGTCACGTCGATGAGATAGCATTATCGTTTAAATATTGTTGTGTTTCCTAATTTAACACGAAATAAAGCAATTGATGTTATTATTTCAGATATTAATAAGAAAAAAATCAACATATCATTTGTATTATCTTGCAAGACTAAGAATATTAAAACCCCATGACTAACTTTATATTTTTAGTTAAATGTTTAACATGCCAGCGTGAATATACAAAAATTAACAATACATTCTGGCCGTTGAACGTTGGTCTACGGTTCGACAATCAGCAAATCGTTTTTGATAGGATGAAGAACGAAACCTGGCAGCCATATACAGCCTCGAAAGATGTGCCAATAAGTTCACACGTTTATTACAAAATTTGCATCGCAACCGATTGAACCGGAAAATCGAACGTTGGTATCTTAGAATTGCATATCATTACACTTGCCATATTGTCTTAAATACTTTTTACGCACACATATGCGCGTGTATGAACTGATGAACCAAATGATTTATCCAATGAAAGACCATTACAGTGATTGTATTTACATAGTATTCTTAACGATGTCTTACTGGGTCAATACAAACATCCGGAGTAAAATGTCAAATATGCACAATAACTTGATATATATGGCCTTATTTGGGTGATTAAATTACAATTTGTTTGATTTTATTAAATGTTGTTTTACTAAATATATAAAAACATGTAGAATGCGAATATATTATTTAAATGGTGTATATCATTGAGATTCGAAACATTATTATTTATTTTTTATTTTCCTTTATATGTGTATATTGTTTATATGCCGGTATGCATACTGACCGCGAAATAAATTTTTAGGAGAGAACTCTCTGCGAAATACTGTTAGGAGTTCTTCCTTCTTCTATAGACTTTTCGTTAAAGCTTCGATTCACGTTACACAATTTTAAACATATTTTAAGAAGTTCCAAATATTAGCTCATAATTTACCTCTCCCCAATGTATTCAGTTTGAGTGTATACATGTTTATATAAGATCCGCAATTTAATTCGCTTTCATAGATTAAAGTTGGGATATATTTTATGCAAGTTATGTATTATTAATCCCTAGTAGTAATTCAGTGTATTGTTTTACCACTGATTATGGAAAACATTTGCTAATGTTGTTAAGGAAGTGCGCTTTGTTGACTTTTCACTGGTTTAAGTCACTAATTATTTGCAGAGAGGGACCGTAAGTTTGATTGATGATGCTTAGTTGTGTGTATGTTTGTATTATGGTATCTGGTATGTACTTTCCAGATATACAATTGGACAATTGCCTTAGATAAAATACTAGCTTGTGTAACATTGACTTTATCTCTTAAACTATAATATTTATAATGTGTACCTCCCTAATGCCAAGCTCACAATTTTACACTCATCTATCCTAAATATAACACTATAAACATGTTAACCTGTGCAATCATGTGTTAGTTTGCTCCTACCCGTGTCAATGCATTTTCAATAAAGCATGTTTTATAATCAAAATGAATGTCATGACTTGAAACCGAATTTTCACTTCTCTATATTCAAGGTAAATTTACTTAATATTTGTTTTGTAAAATCAATGGACACCCATAGTATGTACATTTAATTGGTAAAATATAAATACCATTCGCTATTCCAAAAAGCCTTTTTCAAACAGTGTCATTTTAATTGCGATCACTATTTCATGACACAACGATTGGAACTTTAATTGGGTAAATAAATATTTGTAATATCGATCAACTGTTTAAGACTTAAAGACATTAAAGTAAACTGTTTTATTAATAATTACCGGATTAAAAGAAACAGTTATTCTGTAAATATTATTAGTGGGAATAGCATATTCTGCTGTGAATATTGATGATATGAGATGTATCGATGTGTATTATGATTCTATAAAGTAAATTATGATTCTCTGAGAAAAGTCTATAAAGTATTAATACTGAAACAATAAATTATGCAAGTGTGCAGTACACCGAAGACATTTTAACCTATGAATGCAACATAGTTGTACAAAGTCTGATTATAAATCCAACATAATTTGTCAGGTAATGATTTTCTCAAAATTGGTCAATTAGCAACGGTTTTATACGTCAATTAAACGCCACATTTGAATTATACACGCAAGGAAAACAAATGGAAAGTTTTCAATTAGTAAATAATTATTAAGGAACATATATGAGATTCATTTTAGCATTTACACATCTTTTTGTAAAAAAGAGGCCACTGTATGTTTTAACTTTTTTTATCATTGGATTTTCCTATTTTCCCCAGAAATATTTTGATAAAAGAAAACTCTTCGATTGATACTTCACTTTTAAGGCGTTAATTATTAGTTAATTCTCTGTTACGAGTTGTTTTTTTTTAGATGAGCAAAAATCATAACCTTGTTAGTTCACTCTCGATCAAAAGAATCCTAAAGGTTTTATAATTTCAAAAGGAAGTGAGCATAGTGTCTTTTATGTTGATTAACAAAAATATTTAACAATATATTTAAAAACCGAAAACAAAAGTAAATTCAATCGAATAATTTTTTAAGCGACGGTGAAACAGAAAAGATTAATATTCAATTACAACAGTGAATGTCATTGTATTCTTGTTACAATTTTACGTCGTAAAAGTGCATGAAATCGCAAGACACAAAAAATAATTCTGGGCTTTTGAAATAGCCAGTATTCAATAGTTTTAAATGTGAAAATTACTGATTTATATTAAAGAGCGCATTATCATTGTATATTTTGTCGTATGAAACTAATATATATATAGTCATAGCCAGGCCTCTATGACAATATTTTTAAACGTCAATATGCCCACGAGTGCAAAAGAGTTATATATCCATGTTTGATCCACAATGGGCAACACTCTATCCGCTTTCTATCGGTATATGTTTGTGATCCGTAAACTGTGACATTTTCTAGTGCATTCAATTGCTAATTTCTAATCAATGATTCAAAAAAAGCACACTCCGTGGTTTGTATGTGACTGTGTGTCTTTGCTTCAACGCTGAGTTTTAAATGATTTCACTTGATGATTTCAAGTAAATTTTCGTTACTAGATGAAAACACTAAAGCATTAATTTGTAAAATATAAGTATGACCCATTTTTGGAAAAGACATTCCTAAAATAAATAATTTAAAAGTTCGTGGAGGTGGCATTGCTAATAAATGTCATAAGTCAATGCATATGTTTAAATTTACTAAATGCGAATGCTATATAAGCTGAGCAGTTGTAGTCATTTCAGTCATTATAAGAAACCTATGACGTACTCATATGATTTAGATAAACTCATTGGTAGAAGAAGTTAAGCAAAACATATTGATTCGCTAATAAACTCGTCAGTACGCATACATACGCATTATACCGCCAAAACAAGCACAATCCAAAACAAAAGGCAATGATAGCCCTGAAGCGCTCACTAGGTACTTTAAAATTCAATTGTCAAAGACTTGACATGGTGATTTGTACCCTTAACGATCAAGTTTCAAATATTGCCTTCATATTCTTAAGACGTACATTTTGTCGATGAGCTCTTTACCTAACTTTAGACATACGTGGCCCAGATTCCATTTTTAGTGAGTTTCAATATGAACACTCTGAACATTCTTAGACTGAGTCATACTTATGGCGCTAGATCTTAATCAATACTTGTCTCAGTTTTTTTACCTTTTGATATAGTTTTTTGACTCACTGACCATGATTCAAATTTCGCCTCAATATTGTAAAAGTACCATTCTAATCAAGTGTTATCTAGATAGAGCTATACTTGTGGCAACACGGTTTGTATAAGGTTCCACCTGGTTATGTATGTGTTTTGACACATGTGTCACTATTTCGAACGAAGACTCATTATTGTCAAGATAAACATTCTGACTTAGTTTCATGAAGATTGTGTCAAAAATGTGACTTCTATTCTGTTGACAAAATAATTTCAAAGATTTTACCTGGTGACCTAATTTTGGGACGAATTTGATCCAGATTAAAACTTAGGAATATATATTGTCAAGATAAACAATCTGACAGAGTCGTAAATTTTGCTTGTAGAGTTGTAGCTAGATTGTAATATTACTAGAATTTAGACGACCGTGACCCAAGCTTGGACTATACTGGTAAAATGTCTTTCTTATACTTGAAATGGTGAGTTAGTTTTGGGACAAACGTGTCTCAGAATTAGACAAGACCAATAAATTGTTAAGATAAACATTGTGACCAGGATGTGTGAAGATGTACCCAAAAATGTGGAAAATGGGTTGGTCACAAGCATATTAAAATGTTGACCAGATGAACAAGTTAGTGAACACATATGACCCGAATTCGAATTATAATGATATAATGGATATTCTGACCAGGTTTCATCAAGAGATTATGTCAAAATGTTACCTTAAGAGTATTTTCAAACTAAAAAAATTTTTTTTGCGTTAATGAGTTAACATGGTTACCTGCTTTCTGTACACACGGTTGCATAAATCTAACACAGATTTGAATTTATCCAATTATTGTGAAAATTAACAATGGGATCAGGTCTCAGCAAACGTGAGTTCTAATTGTGGCTTATTATGTATTCCGATCACTCTGTGTTTGGTTACATATGACCCAGATTGTAATGCGGTCTAGATATAGTCAAGGTAAACATTCTTAATAAGTTTAATAAAGATTTATAACATATGATGCCTTAAGAGTGTTAAATAACCAAACGTTGATGACATGCAAAGCACATCACACGACGTCGGGTACAGGAGATATGGTTATCGGAAATGTTTACATTGAGCCCTTTGAGCTTAGGTTCTATAATTATTATTATTAATATGATAACGAACGATGTATTGTCTTTGTTTGAAGATAAGTCCATAGTCATTTATACCTGTCAATGTTTCACTTCTTATTTAATTTAAGTGAACATTTATATTTAAGAAAAAACGATAATTGTTAAGCCAAAAATGTTCTTATTTTTATGTCACCTGTCATGATATAATTGTACAATATTTAAGTATATCAATATTTATACTATCTTTGTAATATATGTACTTTTTTAACATCATCTGGTAGTCGACTCTTAATTGTGTTTTCATTTATTTCCAGTTATTGTTAGTATGCATATCAATATAAATATGCATTGTATAACTATAATTTATCTTCTTTTAAGTCCTATTTATGCAAATAGCCGTACAACACTTTTCCCATTCAAAATTGCAAAACACATACGCATAAATAAAAAATAGACTTATATCATTCAAATTTACATAAAACAGCAAAAGTTTATAGTTTTTATTATTAGAGTTAAAAATCATATGTACTAAAATACGCTACAAATTATTTCACAATGTTTTGCTCTTACGTCAGCATGCTGTGTATGGTTGTTGATATTTTTTAAGTTTGCTTGGATTTCATCTTCAATAAATACCTGAGTCACACGGTAGGAGGGGAGACCATGTACAATATAACTTATGCGCCGTATTTTTGTTAGAAGAAAACATTGGTTATTTAATCGATGTCAAAGAGTATTTAATATATACTGAACATACTGTTCTCTAAGACATGCTAGAGGAATGTCGCTGTCGAAGCCGTCCAAGAAAAGGCTGGATTGACAATGTGAAAGAGTGGATGACCTACTTTAAGCAGCCCAGAACATACCTGACTGGCGTAGGACCTTTGTGGAGTCGACACTATTATTTTCTTTAAACGGTCAGACCTGTAAGGGACAAATGACGATGATGAGGATGAGGATTATGTTGATGATGATGATGAGGAGGAGGAGCAGTAATTCATAGTCGTCCATTCGCCTACAACGTGCAATTTAAATAATAGAAATTTATTAATGTTTACTATTCATAATAATCCGATGAATATTGTAGTCGAATGTTTTTTTCGGAAAAGTCTTTATTTTTTTGACATTTCCTATATATAATTGAAAGAAGTCTGATAAGACAAAAATAGTGAATAGACAATTCTCAATAGCGAAGACAATCAATTGTCATGTATTTAACCAATCGATTAAATAAATACATGATTTTCGACAATGTGTTGATATTGCAATCAAATTAACATTATTAAGTATTTGAAATATATTTTGGTCTAAACTTAAACCTCAATATCAATAACTGAAGTATATTTCTGACCTCATATGACCTTATATATCCGGTTCAGCGTTTATTCTATGCATAAAACAAAGAATTCAAAATATTGATACATTTTGCAAATAACCTAGGACATCATTATCTTACAATTTAGTTTTTTGTCGCTTAAACTATTCTGTTCAGTATAATCTATTTTTTAGTGTGATTGCATGAAAAATGTTCGTACCTTGTAGAACTTGAAACTTGCTGATTTGATGAAACGCCTATTCATATAATTATATTCAATGGCATTGTACAAAACATATAAGTATACATGGAATTGATAAAAATAAGAGTGATTGATACTTTTATGCAGCATTAATAAAAGGATTAATAATCTAAAAACGTGTGAAATAAATAAAAATGCTGTAAGAAACTTAAGCAATAAAACAATACAGGCTACGATATTAAAACACAGGAAAAATAGTATATTATGTAACAAATTGATATAACTTGGGTTAAGACAATAATTATAATGATATTATGAGTAAAGTTTTGGCAACATAAAGATACTGTTTTATCATTAACTGAAAGGATACGTGAAAGGATATTTCTGCACTCTGGCTGTCGGATCCCACAGCTACCGGTCGCCTGTTACCCTTACGGACACTTCTTTTGGGTTTTAACCGTATTTGAACTATTGTGACTACAAGTCAAAAATAGTATGACCAAGTGTGACCACAAGACACAACTTGAAGGTTACAATTTCAGTGTGACTATAAGACACAATAAGAGGGGCTAAGCGTGACTAAAAGACCGCTGGATGATGTCATTCAATCATTGAGCAGAAAAGCCCTAATGATTTTTGGTTACCGTTCACTTGTACAATAAATATCATTTTCGAGCAAAGAAGCCCGCACAATTCTTAAATTTTTTAGTCCTCTGAGTCATGGTTGTTGGACAAATAAGCCCATACAACTGAGCCTCAATTGTTTTGAAATCACAGGTATTCAAATTAAAATATGTTGTAAAAGTCTCTGAAGAGAAATGTTTTCAAATTCCATTTGAAAATGTCTATTGAGACAGAACTCCGAATGTTTGATGGAAGGTCATTCCACAGTTTCAGACCAACAACTCCGAAACTCCTGTCCATGAAAGTTTTTCTCTTTGTGCGTTTCACATCATAACATCCGTCATACGAGACGGTAGATTGTAGGTTACGTGCTGGTACTTTTTCTTTTAAAAGTTATGTAAGGTATTTTGGTGCGTTACCAACAGAACAATTATACATGAAGTTCAGTAATTTGAATGTTATCATAGCCTTTACTGGTAGCCAGTGTAGTTTATTCATGGCATCTTTTGAACTGTCACGTAAAACTAGCTAGATTTATGCTGCGTCAAATAACAAATATATTAACACGTAGAATTTTTCTTTTACGCCAATAGGTCACACTAGTCGAATAAGAGCATTTTTTATTATTCGTGCTGTTGTCTTTCCACCTTAAACATATCAACCCATAAGAAGACAAATCAGAGGCGCCAAAAGGTTGAACATGGATTCAAGAACTTGTGCAGTGTCGCTATGTTCTTCAGTTGTGGTACTCTGCAATACATTTCAATGAATCAAGAATTGAGTAAAATTCATAAATCCACATTACTTGGTATAAGGTGAAATGTCCCTTCTCTTAAGCAACATGTACAATTAATACCATCCCTTGAGTGGCTTGTAATTATGAGGAAGAAAATGTACGTAACATGAGAATTTCGTGTAATTATTTGCAACCGATGGTACTATACAATTTTATTTCAACTTCGTGTGCTATACAATATAATGATCGTCTACGTCATGCTATATTTAGCCCAAATGCAAATTAAAATTACCGCGCAATGCATAATGGCAAAATTACGCCCATTTTATTGAAGACAAAACCAACCAGAAAATACGCCTTAGTAGCTTCAACATAGCGAACAATTATAAACCGTCTCATGGACTTCTTCATTGTGTACGGATGTTGTTTGTCCTGGTTATTGGTTGCCCGTAGACGTTGTAGTCATGGTGGTGCCTATTCAAAACAATAATAATAAATATGGTATTATACATAATATTGTCAGTGATAAAAAATTCTTTAGTTATGAAACCATTAAGTACAACGCAATTACATTAATGACTAGTCCAACGATTGCATTACTTTCTAGATGTACATACTGTGTATTTAGGCATGTGTAGTAATAACAAAATCAATGTGAAACATACCCATATTGTGTCCCATGCATTTCTGAACATGCCAACAACAAATACACATTATCAGAGAGACCGCAGTTTAAGTAGAGCAATGCCGTGACCAGGATTCGAACCTGGGTTGTCGCGGCACCATTTAACGTCCTGTGTCACGTAATCGTTCATAGTTCATGGACGACACATAGTTACTAACAATGTTCATAACTCTTAAATTACCGGTGTGTAGCCTATCATTCGATATCTCGTCATGCGCGAATTGCCATGATGACGAGATTTGCAATAACTACCATTTTCTCGTGTCATGCATGGGACAAGTCGGTCCCTCTCTTTTATATTGGTTTCTCTGCATAACGTAGGATAAAATATTCAACAACACCATTTATCAGTTTCTAGTCCAATTTAATGTCTGAATTAAATATTTCAGTTATACAAATACGTTGTAATTGCTACATGATTGTGTCTTTTCCATCTGTCCACCTCTAAGTCTAAACGCTAACTGACTATTACCCTCTAACATCTACCCCGTGAAACTCAGTTATCAATCCCATTGGTCAGTGTTCTATGCGTGGTTGTTTCTGATTGGATGGATTACTTAAGATACTGAATCAATGAAGCCCTCGGAACGGGATAAACAAACCACCCAAATATTAACAAGCTTTATCCAACCTTTTGATAAGAGATTTAACTGAATAAACACTTTTTCCTGACCAATACAAACATACCCGGCCTTGTGTCAACTATACTATTCTTTAATCTCTCCCTCATCGATAAGCTTATTTGAACATATGTGCACTTTGTGACTGTCATGTTTACTGGCCCTTTTGATAAAATTTTCAATATTTCTTACATGAGGTAAACCCACATATTCTACCTACAATTTCTAACCATAATGTGACACATTTAAATAGCTGTATAACAGAAAAGAGCAAAACGCGTATGACATATTTAATTCAAATTTAAATATAATTCTTCTTCTAATTGCGTGATGTAAACGTTTGATATACCAAGAAAGGACAATTTATATGTATCAGACGGATATGTCTCTGTGTTTCAAAAAAGAAATTACCTTCCTTTTCATACTCCTTTGATAATTGCCTTGCATGTTTACTCGTTTATTTAGATTCCCTTTGTATTTGAGAATAAAGTCTAAGTGGCAAAGACCCATTGGCCTGAAATTTTTATATTTGTAGACATTTATATTAGTAATCATTTAAACCATATAGCCGAAGGCTAGATATAGGAGCCTAGGTTTTTTTTATTTATACATCATCAATAGTTATGCATTATTCATACTGCTACTCAGTATTAAGTAAAAAAATGGTGTTGTTTCTTTTTAATCGAACAAAGCTATGCTATTATATAATTTCTTAACGACATTATACATACACATATAGAAAAATAGCTGTACAACATTGACGGTTTTTACTCCCTATTAGATCAACGTAATTCTTGCAGTACGTTCCTGCGAAATCAATGGGGCGTGGACCTGTTTGGCTACTTAATGATAACATGGAATTGTCGATGAAAAAAACAACAACCTTCCTAGCTGCTTGTTAACGTATAGTTATAAAATCTATTCGTGAACTATATGTATCGTTAAACAAACTGTGTAATAAAAGGTACAACTCGATGATTATAATTCCTTTTCGAGTATTACTTAAACATATGTGTTTAAGAGCTTTTTAATAGTTCTTGAATTTATATATATATGGAACCGTGACAGTGTTGTCAAATGCAGTACGTGATCTTCAGAAGCTGAACGGGGTAACATAAAAATGCAAGTGATACGGATGCGACTTGTCTTTCTGTCCTTATATTGAGGGAATATATTTAAATGAACATGTTCCATTGTTGTCAAATGCTCTACACGGTCTTCGGAAGCTGACACACGTATTATTAGAATTCAAGTGTGATGGTTTGGACATATGGATACATAAGACATAGGAAGACATGTAACATTTTTGCTGAATGCTCTACATGGTCTCCAGATGCTGAGTAGCGTATTATTAAATTGAAAGTGTGATGGTTTGGACTTTTCAGCGTTTCTAAATATAGAGAGAATATATATAAAAGTACTCGTGACATATCTGCTTAATGCTCTACATGGTCTCTAGAAGCGGAAATGGGTATAACTGAAATGCATGCATGACGGGTTAGACTTTTCTTTCTGTCCTATTATTGAGAGAATATATTTAAATGAACCTGTTACATTATTGCCAAAAGCTCTATACGGTCTTCAGAAGCTAAAAAAGGTAATCCTAAAATGTCAGTGTGACGGGTTAGACATGTCTTCCTGTACGAATATTGAGGAAATATGTATGAGTGAAACTGTGAAAATTTTACCAATTGCTATCAACGGTCTTCAGAATCTGAGACATGTCATTAAAATGCACAAAGACATAGTCGTTTCATGTCCGAAACATGCTGTACAATTCAACTTTAAATCAGATTATTCCATCACAGTGTATCAGCACAATTGTAATTATGTCAAATTGTCAAGATGATAATCAATAATTTTGAGGAGGAAATAATGCAGTAATTTTATATAAAAAATCTACTAAATACAAGTTTGCATCAAAAGGTACACAACTTATGACATGCTTGATGGATTCAGTATATCAAGTTACTAAGTATTATTTTCCCGACATATGTCATAATACCGCCATTAAAAAAAGCAAATAGTCCGTAATATTAATCTTCTACGTTTATTTCGTCACTTGATTTTTGTTGCAAATATCGCGAACATTATGAAATAATGACCATTGGTTTGGAATGACAACTAATACAAACAGCGTATTTGTTAATCTTAATTCACAATTGTGAATCTTATTCATGCAAAAATTAAAATTGACGCGACTTATCGATGGTTGAGTTGGGAACCATTTTGTAGACGGTGTGTTACGTTGTTCGTTGAAGAAATGTGTGCGCTTTGTGTCGGGAAAGTCATAACTTCTTGTCTTAAATCACAAGGAGCATCTCGGAAGCGAGGATGATTACAATAACCTGTTTATTACGGATGATCTAACTCCTTTCACGTCCATTGGATGAGCTACTGATTGATTGATTTATACATCATACGGCATATATTATTACACCATGCGAGAAAGACACGAAACATTACTTCATCGGTAAACATCGATGATCTTTTCCACATTGGAATTGATGTTGACCTCGAAAAAATGGTACTCGCGCTGGTTTATAAGACCATGTTTATATTCTTCCAAATCTAGACCAGAATTTATTTCGCTTTAATCGTTGTGTTCGTGATCATGCTGTTGATCGAAATAATTTATCTGTAAAAAATTCAAATGTACATGTAGAGGTAGCTATGGTCTTGTAAATAAACCAAACTGTTATTTTGTTTATTGATGTAATAAATCTCATGATATTATCTGCCCTCCTGGAGTCACAATAAAATTGCTTTGATTTCGGATAGCTCTATATACTGTTACCATCACAACGGTCGAGCTTTCGTGACCGTGCGTTACCGCGTCCGATATTTTCCGGACTGTAACTGTGTAATTTAAAATAAAAAAATAATTAATACAAGCGTCCGTTATTTGTGAGAATTTTGTTTCACATTTGATGATTATAACAAAGTCACAGCTCGGACAAGTTACATGACCCAAATATAAACATCATAGATAGAGAAAGAGAAAGAGAGGGAGAGAGAGAGAGAGAGAAAGAGAGAGAGAAAGAGAGAGAGAGAGAGAGAGAGAGAGAGAGAGAGAGAGAGAGAGAGAGGGAGAGAGAGAGAGAGAGAGAGAGAGAGAGAGAAAGAGACCGAGAGAGAAAGAGAGAGAGAGAGACAGAGCGAGGCACAAAGATAGAGACAGAGAGAGAGTGAGAGATAGGGAGAAACACAGCGAGACACCGCGACGCAGAGAGACAGAGAAAGAGACAGACAAAGAGACAGACGAGGACAGAGAGACAGAGAGACAGACGTAGAGACACAGAGACACCGAGAGGCAGTCAGACAGATGGACACATAGACACAGAGAGACAGACAGACAGACACAAAGACACATCGAGGCAGACAGACAGAGAGACACAGAGAGGCAGACAGACAGAAAGACACAGATACACAGAGAGGTAAACAGACAGAGAGACACAGAGAGGCAGACACTCATAGATATACAGAGACAAAGTGACACAGCGAGACATGCAGATAGACAGACATGAGGTGCATAGAAAAACACACAAAGAGAGACAGACAGACAAACAGAGAGCGAGAGACAGAGAGAGGGAAACACAAACGAGGGAGAAAACGAACCCTGTATAAATAATATTGTTGTTTTTCTTTGCTAAATTGGGGCTGCTATTGAAAATATATAACATGCAAACATAACATAGAAAATGCTAACAAAAGCGAATTGAACTTAACTAAGCATGTTGACTCTTGGAATCTCTAGGAATTCAAAATTCTAAATTGTTTAACTTTTAGTTTTACAAGGCAATGATAGATAAAGAAGAAAAAAGCAACAACTAGTTCTAACCGTCACCCAAAGACTTCTCGACTGTGTGTTAAACTTACAGAATGTAATATAATTAATGGTTACAACTAAGGCATTGACTGAATCACACAATGTTATTTATAAAAATAAATGTTCACAGTTGAATTTCTGGATCAGATCATCATCGGGTAATCTTGTGTATTCTTCTCAAAAGGGGCCAAATGTGTTTCACTCAGATTCAGATGATCTTTATTTTATACAGAAACAATTAGAGGTAGAAAACATGTCTTTTTTTCTTAATGCCAACGAATATCTATTTCACTATCGATAGCCTAGTCATTAAAATTAAATATTGTCATTATAACCCTGCACAACAAGTTTTTAGGTGCGGTGTACAGGTTTTAAGTTGAACATCGTGCAAGCCGGTTGTGATAATATTTGTCTTGGGAAACGCTCGAAAACTATTAAAGTTTTCAATTTGAAAGCTTATAGTAGATATGCATATCGCATTGAGGGGACAGTGCACAGGAGCCATAACTCTTGCTTTAGGATTTACTTTTAATTACTCGTAAAAAACAATATACGTTTTTCCCAGGGAATATCTGAAAATCAATAATAAGTATGTCTCAACTTAAAACTTCAATAGAGGGCAGCAAACATTAGAACGGTAGTTTTTTTCAGGGCGTATCTGGAATATTATACGAAGTATAAACTGTAATGGAAGATAGGTCTCAAGTTAGGGAAGTGCAGAGAAAGAAACATAACTCATAAAAATAACCATACTTTGAGAGTTGTTCCCTTATTGACTGTTATATGTAAAGTGTTATATTTCTATATGAGCAATGAACATGAATTTCCAAATGTTGATCTAATAAAAGAGAAATGCTGTGCAAAAGAGCGATAACTCATGCGTCCATAGTTTTGTGTTTGTTGTCCTGTGTGAGTATTTACAAACTAACACATATTTTAGACCATATGCCGTTCTTAGTGTGTGTAAAAAGCTAAACTATATATACATCAGCGTCTAAATAACAATTTATCACACTTATTTATAAAAACTGTGTTGCTAATACTCCGTTATTGTAAGCTGTCATAACGACATACATATGTTTCTTTAAACTTTAATTTAAATAATTATTCTGAGAAATATTTTGAATGAATATAATAAATGCATGATAATTAACGAGACTGTAATTTTGTGTTCTCCACAATTGTATCTTATAAAATATGGCTACTTCATTTAATCAATATTAGTCTATTTACAATGTTATATTGTGATTTTTAAGTAGAACACAGACATTTGCTTAAATGGAATGTAGCTCGACCTGACAATATAAATATTGCTATCACCAAATGCTCGCTAGGTTATATGTGCTAATAGTTATTGCTATAAAAAGTTATTTCAAAAGCGAATGTTTTGTTTCCGGAGGACAACATTCGATGATATTTTCAATCTTGATTACCTTTTAATATGCGCTAAAGAACTGAGTAATGACATGCAAAACTGATATATTTGTGTTAAAACAATACCAAGTTCCGCGCTGCTGCTTTTTGTACGCGAAAAGAATTGAAACAAACAAATAATATGCGCGTCCAAATTTCCCAGTCACATCAGACATTCAATTCCAGTGTTAAAAATTATTTTGCTGTCGTTAAACACGGCGGAAGTTTAAATCATAAATGGCGCTTCTAAATGTTAAGTAAGACAATCAACAAAACACATTATTTCAAAGTTGAAAACGTACACTAAGCAATTTTAACGATATAAATATGCACTAAAACACGAATCACTTGATATTACGGTACTTTAAATAGAACAATTGCGTCAGAGGAATAATAAAATATTAACTATAGTCTTTATTTTGAACCGCCATGAAGCCCATTAAACAGCAGTAGCAACTTATTATGCATAAGGTACGCCAGAATCCATGTGCTTCCAAAACTAGTTATTGAGTTGCATAACTCATACCAAATATTAAAAAGTGTGAGTATTTTGCTCGCTGCTTGCTCTGGCATATCTGTTTCATATACATGATATTGCCGCTGCGTACAAGTTGTTGTTTTTCTTTGCTAAATTGGGGCTGCTATAGAAAATATATAACATGCAAACATAACATAGAAAATGCTAACAAAAGCGAATTGAGCTTAACTAAGCATGTTGACTCTTGGAATCTCTAGGAATTCAAAATTCTAAATTGTTTAACTTTTAGTTTTACAAGGCAATGATAGATAAAGAAGAAAAAAGCAACAACTAGTTCTAACCGTCACCCAAAGACTTCTCGACTGTGTGTTAAACTTACAGAATGTAATATAATTAATGGTTACAACTAAGGCATTGACTGAATCACACAATGTTATTTATAAAAATAAATGTTCACAGTTGAATTTCTGGATCAGATCATCATCGGGTAATCTTGTGTATTCTTCTCAAAAGGGGTCAAATGTGTTTCACTCAGATTCAGATGATCTTTATTTTATACAGAAACAATTAGAGGTAGAAAAAATGTCTTTTTTTCTTAATGCCAACGAATATCTATTTTACTATCGATAACCTAGTCATTAAAATTAAATATTGTCATTATAACCCTGCACAACAAGTTTTTAGGTGCGGTGTACAGGTTTTAAGTTGAACATCGTGCAAGCCGGTTGTGATAATATTTGTCTTGGGAAACGCTCGAAAACTATTAAAGTTTTCAATTTGAAAGCTTATAGTAGATATGCATATCGCATTGAGGGGACAGTGCACAGGAGCCATAACTCTTGCTTTAGGATTTACTTTTAATTACTCGTAAAAAACAATATACGTTTTTCCCAGGGAATATCTGAAAATCAATAATAAGTATGTCTCAACTTAAAACTTCAATAGAGGGCAGCAAACATTAGAACGGCAGTTTTTTCAGGGCGTATCTGGAATATTATACGAAGTATAAACTGTAATGGAGGATAGGTCTCAAGTTAGGGAAGTGCAGAGAAAGAGACATAACTCATAAAAATAACCATACTTTGAGAGTTGTTCCCTTATTGACTGTTATATGTAAAGTGTTATATTTCTATATGAGCAATGAACATGAATTTCCAAATGTTGATCTAATAAAAGAGAAATGCTGTGCAAAAGATAATAGTAAATGCTATAAAAAGTTATTTCAAAAGCGAATGTTTTGTTTCCGGAGGACAACATTCGATGATATTTTCAATCTTGATTACCTTTTAATATGCGCTAAAGAACAGAGTAATGACATGCAAAACTGATATATTTGTGTTAAAACAATACCAAGTTCCGCGCTGCTGCTTTTTGTACGCGAATTAATTGAAACAAACAAATAATATGCGCGTCCAAATTTCCCAGTCACATCAGACATTCAATTCCAGTGTTAAAAATTATTTTGCTGTCGTTAAACACGGCGGAAGTTTAAATCATAAATGGCGCTTCTAAATGTTAAGTAAGACAATCAACAAAACACATTATTTCAAAGTTGAAAACGTACACTAAGCAATTTTAACGATATAAATATGCACTAAAACACGAATCACTTGATATTACGGTACTTTAAATAGAACAATTGCGTCATAGGAATAATAAAATATTAACTATAGTCTTTATTTTGAACCGCCATGAAGCCCATTAAACAGCAGTAGCAACTTATTATGCATAAGGTACGCCAGAATCCATGTGCTTCCAAAACTAGTTATTGAGTTGCATAACTCATACCAAATATTAAAAAGTGTGAGTATTTTGCTCGCTGCTTGCTCTGGCATATCTGTTTCATATACATGATATTGCCGCTGCGTACAAGTCCTAATTGTGTGGTGCGCCTCACAGGAAAATACTTCCAAAAACGGGGACCGTGATGTCAGATAGCTGGGATAAGCTATGATACATACACTGTATTTTCAGCGAAGTATCTTGTTTGAGACGGAATGTGTCGAGGGACCTTCAAAGGCGAAGGTGTTTAAGCTGATATACCCGGCGATCTAATGTGCGAAATATAACTTGACTGTCATTTTAACTGTTCCGTTGAGTTTGTGTTGGTTTGCAAACATAGACATAAATGCTTGATAAATGTAATCGTTTGTAAATCTTTGGCATACACCATTAGTAAGCTTTAAGACAATGCACTAGTCCCGCAAATGCGCGCGTGTAGTGTATTCTCTTTAAGAATACATTACTTATTACAGCATATAATATAATAAAATTAGTATTACTGATTTAGCACTTGATTATAATATGATATTCCATAATAATAAAGTGGTAAATGTTCTACTGTAACTGTATACAAACATATAACACATCTAACAAATGAAGATAGATGTCGTACATCATAAAATGTTACTTTAAATTTTACATATAGTGTATATACACAAACAAGCTTATACATTTAATAAGAATACATTATCAATAGGGCAATGATTGCCCTTAAGAGCTCAACTTCTGTTAGCGGACACCAATGTCTTAAGACATGACCAAGTGATCTAGTTTGTTACTGCACTTCAACCAGAGTCAAACATGGCCTCCATATTTTCAAAGTTAATATTCTGAACACGTTTCATCCAGACGCAGTTATTCATGTGGCTCTAGATTGATAACACTTTTTAAGAGTTGGCCTAATGACCTAGATTTCAGATGCATCCAACCCAGATTCAAACTTGGCAAAGATTTTGTCAAGATAACACTCTGATCAAGTTTCATGAAGCTTGAGTAATAAATGTTGCCCTTAGAGTGGCATTGATTTGTTTTAAAGATTTGACCAAGTTTTCTATGCAAGTGGCATAGATTTGGATTAATCCTATTTATTTCCAAGATGGATATTCTGAAAAAGTTTCATCAGGATTGAATCATAAATGTTGCTTCAAAAGTATTAAAATGTTCAATTTGGTAATCATATTGTTTGGACTCACATGACCCAGATTCGAATACAGCCTAGAAAAGTATATAAGTATGACACTTATTTATTTATTTATTATGTATTTATTTATTTATTTATTTATTTATTTATCAAAACAAAATGGCATAACTACTTAGGCATAAAGGTGACATATGAAATATGTTATTATGCGATCTCTGCTACGTGCACACAATGTAGCTATGACGTGCGCACGCGATAGCTATGACGTGCGCACGCGATGACTATGACGTGTAAACGCGATCACTATGACGTGCGCATGTGATAACTATGACGAGCGCACGTCATAACTTTTCAATGATTATGCGTAATATATGAGCCATTTATTATAAACAAATGAAATAAGTTGTAATTCTTTTGAAAGCGACTTAAAAATATGTGAAATTCAGAATGTACTAAAAATGGACTATGATATTCAAATCAGTATTCGTCATTTGAAAAGAAAATATATGAATAAGACTGAAAATATACTAAACAATTCCGTGCAGGCGCGTTCGCATTTGACGGGCCGAATTTAAACGAACACTTTATATTTCTTAAAGAAAGTATTATTTAAAGAATCACATCTGTATGCATTTGCAATTCTTTCTACACTTTCGTGACAAGCTACAGTTATATTTAATCTTAAGATGAATATTATGTTCTTGTTCTTGTAGTAGTATGATCGTTTAGGTGTTATTCGGATTAATCAAATTAAATTAACCCCAATCGAATAAAATGTTACGAATGCTACCTCAAATTATTCAAAAATAATAATTTCATTCGAGTAATAAGGATTGATAAATATGTGGTTTTGCAAGGATTTATGTGATTTGAAAGGATGCCATCTCCGGCGTAAATATATTGAGCAAGATTCACTAAGTATTTTGTTTTCATCTAATATCTTAATTTTTAATCACAAATAATTAAAAAAT
>NC_068368.1:60105833-60150833 GCF_020536995.1 Dreissena polymorpha | reverse complement strand
AAATAAGTATTCTGATCTCAACAACTTCTAGTTACTACTATATTTTAATGTACCGCACCGCTCAACTTTAAAATGATCAAACACAAACTACATTTAATGATGTTATTTTTAATCAACTAAATGACTGTTTGATTGTGAGATGTAAACAGTCGTTTAACTGCTGGACTACTGACTTCATCGACTCTTTAATCTCGAGACATTCTCATGGTGGTGGGTCCGCAGGGGTTGATCAATCCCCTACGTGTCAGTTGTCGGCTGACAGCTCCTCTCTTCTGTCTTTAACAAAAGCCATCTCGATGCTCCATCCTCTGTATCCTAAAGTCTGTTGACTGCTCACTTTCTGTTTTTTCTTTTCAGGCAAATTGCAGTGAAACGTTTCCAGAGAGACTTTGCCGGAAAGCCTCGGACGCCAACCTCCACTGGGAATAGCCACGTGTGCCACACAGTATCTCTGCATTCCCACTGTGGCGGCGATGCTATTTATCGTCTGCGACTGAATTAACAGACAATCGAAACATACTGGATTTTATTATTTTATTATATTTCTTATTCGAGAGTCCGTAACAAAAACATATTTCTCATGTAACACAATTTCACTTAAAACAAATAAAGCTTTATTTTAAGAAACTGAAATATTTGACACAAATTGTTGCCGAAATAGTTAATCAAACTTTATTATAATCCAATCTTTAAATTAATCCAACGTTTTTAACTTGGGTTGAAAAATATGAACCCTGACTGTGACAAGCTTACATGGGTATAATTACTATTATTACTCCGCCTACTTAAATATACACGAAAACAGCAAGAAAAACGGAAAACATGAAATACATGAAGATATAAATGCTACCTCATGTTTGACCAAATTAAAAAAAAAAGACCGGAGCTATAATGCAGAGCCTCAGCTAAACACCGCCGAAATGTTCCAAAACACGTAGAAACTCCGCCATATAAAATAACATGTATATCTGTATTAACAAAGTTCAAATATTTCGCGTATTTCGCGACACCAATGACATATCATAATATTTCGTTAGTCTCTTCATCGCCTCATCAAAGCGCGACTCACAAGGAACTTTGAATTCAAAAATCACCAGAAACTTGTCCTTTACCGACCTGATCACCTTGTCGTGGCGTTGTGTTGTCTGGACCACACTTGGGAAAACGTTCTTTATTGAAGTGGTTTGATAATTTGCTTAACCTTTCTTAATTCAAATTTGCCTCTTACTGTTGTTGTGGGATCGTTGATAATGTAAACTAATACCAATATTATTAAATTCTGAGAATAATTTGACGTTCTTCGTTCAAGATTTTAACAACGACTAATAATCTCCATACACATGGTATTTCGGAACACTTTATTCTTGAGAGCAAGCAGTCTTGGATACTGTTAAGCAATACATACAAATACGCGGACCAAAGTCTCAAGTGATGAATTTGTATCGCGAGTTACATAAATTCGTCAAAAAGCTCTGCGCTTATGGTCGCTATTTCCCACATTTCGCAAATAAGATTCGCGAGTAAAACAACACAAAAGTGCCGATTATTAATTATTTTCATGTGAATAAAATAGAGGCAAATATATAGCAATATATACAGAAGATATTAATACATGTGAAATTTTAAAGCGGTTTTATTGAAACACTCTCGTTCTATGACAATGTTTTATGTTGACCTTTGACGTAGTTATCTCAAAGTATTACAGAGGCCATACATATACATGGTCATGTCACAATTTGAAGTTATTGGTAGAATAACGTATGTTTCTTATATGCGAAAGGTACATAATTACTACAAGAATAATGGACATGGTTGCCATGACCTTATACATAGTACCCTTAATGTGGATGCCATATTAAGAGGCATGTGTGTACACAGACGTTTGTATGAGATCTATTTTTGCTAAATTATGTTTTGATCATTTGTTTTATTGAACGTTAAGCGTCATACCTACTTTTCAGCCAGAATGAACTATGGCGTCAGTGGTAAATACGTGCCTTATTTGTTTGAAGTCAATCATCAGCTTCAGTGGAGATGATGTAACAACTGAGTGCGTTGATGGTAGAGGGGCAAGGTGAGGAAGCAAACGTTATTATATTCCTGAAGAGAATCATTGGTCAAATACATTATACTGATAGCACGTGTTAGGGCTTCTTCATAGTATTTACAGTATTTCTCGTGTCATAAACAAATACAGATCTTTAGCTTAAACGTAGATCTTAGAGGGTGAAAAATTTTGTTCCTTGATGAGAGTCACGCACACTTCATATACAACTTCATCGCAAGGTATTACTGATCTGAATTCTGCACGACGCTGCCACACCAGTCTCCGTAACTTTCTTAGTTTGATTAATTGCAATCCACAATGGCGGAAAATTTTCGATTTATTCTGGTCTACCAAATGGCACGTTATTGTAAGACAGAGGTTTTATGTGATGATTGTTCAACATGGGAAAAGTCCGATCAAGTTCGGTCAGAAACGTTAAATATGTGATAAGATTCTAGAAATCTCAGAAACGAGTAAATACACTAAGGTCTCAGTGCATGTTCGAATCCTGGTTCCAAACAAAACAAGTCACATCAATCTAAGTTGTGCTTTATTGACACGGTAAAACTTCTCATATAAATATAGCCCATATATTTATCCATACTGTATGCCGAAAATATTTATCTTTTATGTGTTTTTTTATAAAAAATATATTAAACAATTTGTGGATCAACATTATGATAACAATTTGAACATTGGGTGTTTTTATATTTTAGAAAGCATGATAATATGTACTCCAATACAATTTCGCTAAACTAGGTATCTTTTCAGTCCTAATCTACTCAGTGTGGCATAAACATTCCTAGTACATTCTGAATTTCACAGGCTTTGAATCCGTTTTCACACACATTACGCATCTTTTCCTGTTTAATTAATAATCATTATCAATAATCATTAGTTATCATTGGCCAGCTATGACGCGCGCACGTCAAAGAACCCGCTAAATAAATTATTTCCTATGCCACCTTAGTTTCTCCGTAGTTATGCCATTTTGTTTTGATGTCTGTTAACCGTTTACCTCATTTTGTAAACCTTAGCTACATATTCCGACAAACAAAAAAAGGTGTTATGACAAATGCTATCAATGTTTTTGACTGCAATATTGTGCAATAGAACTGTTTATTATATATTAATAGAAACATATGAGCCGCGTGATGAGAAAATGAATCTTGTGTCATATACGCCCAGCGTAGCTTAAGCCAGCCTGCGCATACGCACAGTCACGTAAAGAACTACCACGTCTGCTCATGAGACCAAAACCATGGCGTGACTATGTGAGATCAATATTCATACTCTCCTCATTTTCTGTGGAGAAATTATATGTAATCATGATTACTTATCATCGTTATGTACAATACGACAGCGCTGTCTATACAGCTGCGATGCATTTATACTGGATCATCGATGGCATACTCATCAATTGGTCGCAACCATCGACTTAACGAAATATGTCAGTTGCATACACGTATAAATGTATCATCATGGGCATCATTATTCATATTATTTTCTGTTCATAAAATAATAACGACACTGACAATGACGACAGAGAGATGTATAGCAATTTATGAAGATTTAAATAATTGATCGAACGGTTTTATTTTAGGAGCTTTTAATCGTTGGGTCCAACATACACATCAGTTATTCAACGATGTCAAAATGACTCTTGGGTTGCATATTTTTTTAAAGTTTTATCATATGACTAGCGCCATGCGAAAATGGGTCGTATTCCATATAAGGCTAGCGTAGCTCCAGACCAGCCTGTTCATTCGCAAAAGTTGGTCAGGTGCTTCGATAACCTTTAATGAGACCACGAAATCATGACTTCATAGCGGACATCGAAGCTGTTGACCATACTGCGCAATTGCGAAGGCTGGAAAAGAGCTACGATTGCAGAATATGATATAAGACTCAATTTTGCATGACGCGGGTCGGTGTGTCTTACAATTGCGCGCATGTATCCGAGATTTAACCGAAATTTCGCAAACTGAAGTGCCCATTTGCTTGAAGATTCGCTTCTTTGAGTTCACATATGCGATAAAAATAATTTGTTTTATTAATATTGATTCGTTTTGCTTAAAAATGTTTTCTTGTTTACTATAAAAAATTATAAAAAAAGTTGGTCTGCCGGAGGGATTTTTACATTTTCAGGTTTGATGTTTCGTTTTCGTTTTCTCATGGGATTTTTCGTTTGCCCCATGACCTTTCCCACGTTTTGCATTGGGGAAATATCCCATTGTACTTTTGAAAAGAAATTAAACGTTTGAGTATATGTTATCGGTTTTAAGCACACTTAATTTATAGGTGCTGATGTTTGTTCAATTTTCTTTGATAGGTCCAATTTTTTAATGAGAACAAATCCTTTTTGATTGTTTACATATGTTTAGAGATTTATTCACCTAACTTCCAGAAATTCTATATTTTATAGAATGATGAACAATCAAAACGATTTAAATGCGTTAAACTGTATTTGAAAATAATAAAAAAATTCATTAGATTTTGTTGTCCTGTATTTTTCCGAATTTAATGTTTTTCCAATGTTTCCATAATCATTTTCATAGATTGATTGCAAAAACAAAATATTCTGCATTGTTTTATCATTTATTGGTAGATTTAGACCCATGTATGTAATATTTAGTTTATTGTAGTAAATCAAATCAGTATTATTATTATGTTTTAAGTGAATATATTTTTAAAAACAATTTAATAAAAAAAGTCAAATGTTCGTTCTAATACAGATATTGGATTATCTAACCTCATACCAATAAAGAAATAGCGTAACATACATGCTTATGGTAAGCTAATGCGATCATGCAGTTAGTGCTTAATTCATAAATTTATTCTGTTTTTTAGATTTGTATATGAACGCCACTTAAAGTTTCGAAGAACGCGAGCAAATAATTATTTTAAAGGTGCGTGGATAATAAGCTCTAAGCATCGATGACCCTATGTTATTTGCACAAGTATCATTGAGTTTATTGATTGTTCTGGTGATTACAAAAAAAACATCAACGGCGTACTAATACACAAATAATTTCCTTGTGAAATTATTAACATAAAAAATATCGTTTTGTCAATATCTGAACATGTAATTCTAAAGCACTGGCACTAATGTGTGGTAATGTGTGTTTTGTGTCCCACTTAAGAAAGGAGTGGGTGAATATACTTGTCCTGTCCGTAAGGCCGTTCTTCTGACCACCTACAGTTATTGTATCGCGTTATTCACAAAAAGTATCAGTGCTAGATAAGTGAAAATTGTCAAACTGATATTTACTTGCACACCTATATATGTTGGTGCTAAGCGATACAGGAACGCATCATTTCAAAGACAAACTCCATTTTTCCAACACAATTTATTTCGAGAAAGCAAACAAATACATCAAGCAGTTTAAAGAAATGAAACTCTATCTGCTGGAGCAGTATTGCATTATGATTATAAACAATTTCGGGGTCCTTTATTTAGTGTAATTGACAAATTGCCAAAACAATTGAAGACGGTCATAATAGCCCTAAAGCGCACACAAGAGGCTTAGCGCACCCATTGCTGAACACTTGAGCAGGTGATCTAGTTTTTGACCACACTTGACATTTTCAAATGTGACCTTCGTATTGACAAGATAAACAGTCTGACCAAGTTAAACATACACTGCGTCATGAATGTGGCGTTAGTTTGATTACATAGTTTTTTCCTTTTAATATGGTGAACAAGTTTTCAGACGCATCAAACTCATATTCAAACTTGAATAAAAGATTGTCAAGATAACAATCTGACCGATGATAGCAAGTTAGTCATAAATGTTAATTCTAGAATGATACAAATATTCGCTTGGTGAGCTAGTTTTACGCACGTGACCCATATTCAAAATCGTTCTAGGTATTGCTGAAATATGAATTATTCCCAAGTTCAACCATGGTTGAATAATGCATGTGGCTTCTAGAGTGGTTTCAATGTTTTTTCTAAGATTTGATCTGGTGACCTAGTTTTGGGACACACGAGACAAAGATTTGAACTCAGCTTTACGAAATATAAAGATAAATATTTGTCTAAATTACACCAAGATCGATTGATAAATGAATTTCTATTGTGATAATAAGCTTTTTGTATGACCTGTGATCGAACGCGCATAATCTAGATTCATTATTGGAAATATTTTGTCGAGATAAACATTGTTAATATTTTATCAGATCGATTAAAATACAATTCCAGAGTAGTAGCAACGTTTTTATATGATTTGTCATGTTATCCTAGTTTTTGAAATCACGTAACATAGATTCAATCTTTTATAGGTTATATAAACTTTTAGGCTATATATTGTCAAGAGACAGTGTCGATGTTTCATAAAGAGATATAAATGTGGCCTCTAGAATGGAAACAAGATTTGAATAAGATTAAACCTGTTGACGTTGGTTTTGGACGAACGTAACGCAGATTCAAACCTGGTAATGAAAACGTCAAGATAAACAATTTGAACAAGTTGTATTTAGATTAAGTCATGAGTATGTTCTCTATAGTGGTTAAAAGATTTTCTAACATTGACCTGATGCCCAAGGTTTGAGACACACATGATCCAGATTCAAACTCGGTCTTCATTTTGTCTAGATAAACATTGCGACCATGTTTCGTAAAGATCGGATGACATACATAGCATCTAGAGAGGTAACGAGATGAAGGTTGACGACGCAAACCGGACACCGCTCGGCGATGGATGCCGGACATAAGGTCATCGCAATAGATCACCATAAGCGTTTTATCATCACGTTAGCTAAAATTTTCAAAATAACAAAATGCAGTTATTCAGTCAGAGATAAGAAAATGAAATGTTAGTAATATATACGAAGTTAAAGAAATAAAGAGCATCGACCAAATTGGAAATGTTTCTAGCTTTACTTTAGCGGTGTAAGAAAAGATTTCACAGTATACACAACATGTAATGCTAGTGCACATTTATAAATATAAATATTCTACAAAATGAGCTGCGTATTAATATCACGGAACATATTCGAATCTTATGTGTGAAACAAAACACTTCATGTATATATATTTAAATGACTTTCACCACATTTTAAAAATCTTTATCTTGCAGATAGTTGCAAACTTTTAAAATCGGGTTTTTCTGAGCATCGTAACAAAAATACCGCCAACAAATCAAAGAATTCGCAGTGTGTAAACAACTAATTGGAATTACTGAAAATAAAGGCGTTCATGCGTAATAAAACGCCCGTATTTTCCATAAATTTAACGTCAGAATAGCTTTACAAAAAAGTACATGATTAGAAAAAAAGTCATCAAAGTTGAGATTCGGTATGATGTTGGATATACAATGTATTTACCATTACTGATATGTAAACACGAGATTATAAAAAGACGAAACAAAGAAAATATAATACATAATGAAAATAATGCGGTCGTTTATTTCAAGTCTGGGACCAAATGCCTATATTGTACTTGAAAGCTTTAAAAACACACGAAAACCAACACATAGCAGCAATAATTCGCACGTCATTCCTTCAATTAGCCCGTTAAACCAGATTACTCTAAGTATGAATGTGACATGTGTATTGTATGATTATTTCTACGCCCTTGCTGAACGACAAATATAAGCTACAATATATAGGATGGTGCATTTGATTTTACATTTAATGTTTATTCAATGATATCAATACTTAAATGTTGTATCAGAATTACTATTGTTTGTATATATCGCTGTTTATCGGTAAAACCTCAAACAGGACTGGTACAAAATCGCGAATGTCATAGTCCCACTTGTTTATTAGCCACGCATCACAACAGCAAAAGACTGTTTTTATCTTATAAACAATAAAAAAAAATACGTTATTTAACTGAATATTCTGAAAATATAATCTGAAAATAAAACAGTTTTGTTTTGATGGTGCCAAGTACAATAAGTTTTATTTGTCCATTAGTATTAACATTAACAAGTTTTTTTTCAAAAAGGGTTTGGCCATGTACATGTACAAGGGTTTGGAGAGTAAACTTATATCAGCTTTACATTCATAATTATTTTCAATGACCGTACAAGGGCGGTGACAGAATGTAAGGATTTTGGTGCGTTTTTTCGTGTTTTGGTGCTGTATCTCTGGCATCTGTCCTGTGCCGACTGTTTGAAATGACTCAACTGATTTAGTGATTTAAAAAGATTTGTCTTCTTTTTGTGCAGCTGATTGTGTATTCATTTTGTTCATAGATATCGCATTTGTTTTGTTTGAATATATGTATGTTTCTGATTAAGCTTAAATTGGCTTTGAAAAACATGACAGTCTGATTTACTGTTTATGTCTCAAACAACTGTGCCATTGAATTATTTGTTATGGCAATACTGTTGACAAAACAGACGTCATTTTCTGCGTCTCCTTTCTTGAATGCCAAGGAATCGAACAGGCTGCAGGTCATGGTCGATTTGTTGTAGTGGGTACTGATGCATTTCTTTGGGTTGGAACACCTTGATGCGCAGTCGAGTTTTGACCGGGCCTTCTTGGATACGTCGCTTGCAGTACCAGTGTGAACATATCCTTGAACGACCTCGAAGTGAACTCCTAAAGAATAAGATCATGCAAAACATGTATGAACATTAATAAAATAATATAACCAAAAAACCACGATAAGAATATTATTTATTAAAGAATGTTTAGTTACTCTTAATTTAAAAAAAGATCATAATATGCTGATAACTATTAAATGTTTCATTTCAATAAACAAAGTGCAAACCTGTGTTTCTGTCGCTTTGTCGTTTTGGAGAAGAATTAGATTGACGTTACGTTTTATACTCCGCAGAAGCGTAACGACGAAAAACGATGCCTAATCGCAAATCGTGAGTTGCATCCTGTTTTCACTTTATAAGTAAACTGGATTTCCAGTGCATACACGAGCATAAAAAAATATCAGCATCATATCAAGTCTTCTACGAAAAGGCACATCCCCCTTGTTTACCATATGTATACCTTCTAAGAAATGGCATATCCTCATTGTTTAGCGTATGTATACCTTCTAAGAAATGGAACATCCTTCTTGTTTAGTAAATGTTTACCGAAAAATAAAAATCTTCCAAATTGACAACATGTTGTTAAATACTACGCTCGCTCTTAAATGCGTAGTCAATCATTGTCGAATGTGTACCAGTGCGTTCACGCCGCTCGTTTTTTAACGAAACGTAAGCCGAGATATCGCTTTACGATAACGTTAATTAAAGCAAAACTACACGACTAAATGGAATTGGCGCATGAGATGATTTAGTGACTGCGAGCCCGAGTGGTTCTTTTGTCGCGCATCAGAATTACAAAGTTTGTTAATAAGCCGATAAAATGCTCTTTAAAATCAGATTTCCTTTTTTAAAATGTACAATGCAGCAATTTATTTAGTATCAACATAGTCTTTTGCAAAACAGGTTTCATATGAATATTTTTAATGACGCTTATAACAAAAATTAAAAACATAGTAATAGGCAAACATCAAATTTGAAAGTAATATATGCTTATGTTGTATATGTCATGAAGCAGTTTATTATGAAGACCATTAGTGATCATAGTTTTGTATTTATTTATCTTTGTATAAACGGTCTAGATTGTTTTCAAAAACATCAATATGTACGCACGAGAAATCAGATAAAGTGCAATCATTGTGAGTAGATCCAAAATGTGCAGAAACATGTGATATATGATTTATTGAACAGTTCCTAATATAAGATATATTGGTTTTTTAACTGTGGGATCATTCTGATTAATTTGTCCGACGTAAAGGTTATAACAATTTTTACATGAAATAAAACAATATAACATAGGATAATCCACTAACAATACTATTGAATTTTGAACATGTGCTAATATTATTGCTGAATGGGTCAACTTCCCCACGGGTACTTATTCTCCGTACCCCGGGTACTTTGAAGTATACTTCAACGTACACCGATTTTCAAATGATACTTTTGATTACCCCGGTATACTTGCTTCGTACCCAATTTTTTTCGTACCCAATTGGTTTTTTCGTATCCATTTTTTTTTCCTACACGTAACGCCTCCGTCCCTATATACCTCTGAAGGGGCATTTAGGATTTTTACGCCCGTCCACATTTGG
The DNA here is from genome assembly GCF_020536995.1 of Dreissena polymorpha. Classification (NCBI taxonomy): domain Eukaryota; kingdom Metazoa; phylum Mollusca; class Bivalvia; order Myida; family Dreissenidae; genus Dreissena; species Dreissena polymorpha. The sequence goes on along the minus strand of NC_068368.1, from coordinate 60,140,700 downwards.
CGGACATTTAAGTGGATACGTTTTTACATTAAGATTTCGTTTCCGCTCTGACACTTTTAAGCTCAGACGTGCAATGCACAGGTTGAGTTTTTTCACCGACTTTTGTCGATCATGCTTCGTCCGTCGTTGGTCGTCCATATACTTTTCATTCAAACGACATATCGTCCTAAACTCCTCGACATATTTAAACGAAATTTAACTGGAATACGCATTGGATTAAGTAGTATTTAAATTGATCCAAACCGCTGCATATGTAGGTCACCAGATAAACTCTTCTTTGGAACGTTTTGATGCTGAAGCGTGGACGCTGCACACTTTAAGTTAACACAAACGCTTAAAGGTAAAACAAGAGCTAAATCGATGATTGATCAAGTGACGAACTTAAACATGTGTGGGTATTGTACGTGAAAAAGTTCAGGAAACTTAAATGATGAACGAGACATGTTTCGACGGAACCAGATCATATCAGCGTGGTAGATGTGTGTATTCTACAAGTCCGTATTAGAGCATAGTCAGGTAAAACTCTTGTTTGGAACTTTTAACAAATGAAACATTATCTCATGACATATTGGCGAACATCACCTGCCTTTAAATCTGTATATCTGCTATATACGCTTAGTATGGTAAATCGTCTAGATCGGTTTAACATTTTGCGAATAGCGAATATACGAACGAATATGCAATACGAACACATGCATAGAATTCATCGTATTGTCTTCAGCTATTATCGGTACAAAGATCCAATAAAAAACATCGCGATTATACAGCAGTAAGGCAGACAGGTTAATCAAACTTTTGCATCATCTTCGTAAATAATTCTAAGAAATATTTTCTGTGACGAAACTAGATATAAAAGCACAGTCATATATAACCAATGTCCTGTTTATGTGCCTTTTCTTAGAAGACTTGATATGATGCTGATATTTTCTTACGCGCCTGCGATTTGTATACATGCTGAAACACATATTCCGTTGTGTTGAATAAAGATTTGACAACGACCTTCATCGTCACTTTACTGTACAGTATAAAGCGTAACGTACACCAAGTTCTACAGCATATCGACGCAGCGACAGACACGATGGTATGCTCTTCTTGATTGATACATAAAGAATAACAGGTTACTGTCTGATCGTTTTGTAATATATCAGGCTGGCGAGGCTTAGAATAAAATAACGGCGAGGCTTTCCGAGCCGTTATTTTATTCGTGCCGAGCCTGCTATATTACAAAACGATCAGGCAGTAACCTGTTTTTTCTGTTTATCATACCACTGACACCACTCACCCCGTTTTTCAAGAAATAATGAAAACTAATCGCTAAGCCCTGGAGCCGCGGCATTCGTTTATCGCGTATGAATCTTTTTAAAAATAGCATTGTTCCTCAACACGAAAAGTGGCGCCATTTAATGTTATTTAATAACGCTGTTTCTTTCTCTTTCTTCTTTAATTCTGCAAAACCCTTTAAGCAGCAATACTTTATTACACAAAATGAAAGCATATACTATACATTTTAAAGGCAAAACTTGATAACCGTTGTAACATGTCAAGGCCAGTGCAGTCGCTCACGTCTTCGCAGTGTGTCAACACGTTTAAAGAATTGAATGTGTTTTTATTAGAATTTGGTATATATACTGCGCGTTTGGTTTACTGTGGTGGTTGTTCGTGCACGTTAAGTACAGCTCCAAAAAACATGTCATATATTGGATTTTGGCCAGGAAACTGTGCTTGTGAAACTGCCGGGTGGGTGGGAGTGAAATGTTCATTTCGGAAGTGTTGACAGAAGTGCATGAAACAGTTGGAGTTGCATTAGAACATGTTGCCAAAAGGTTTGAAATCTTGTTTGTGTTTGTTCGGAAATTTCACTTTAATTGGTTATTGACTGTACGTTTTTGTGTCCTGTTATTTGCATGATTTCGGTGGGTGCGATATTGGAATACCTTAGTTTTTGAACAAGGTGTTTTCTAGCAGAATGATTACTATGTTTTTTGTTTTTTCAAAACCGGCCTCCATTGCCATAGTTTTCAACATCTTGGCATTTTTTTCACCAAGTTTCTGCCGTGATTAAACAGTGATTAAAAATACATTTTCCTTGTGTTTTTTATAGATTTTTCTGCTTTGCTTTCAGGCAGTCACGTGTGAGGGAAAATCTGGACCTCTGCTCCGGAAGATAGAGTATGGGTACCTTGCTCTTTGAAGTTTCCGTCAATGCTTCCCACGATGCTACGCAATGTGACAAGCTCGTATTCATCATCATCATTCTTGCGAATGGAGAGCAGATATGTGGCAAGATATTCATCTAGATGGTCGACTGATAAATTGTGGATTGCCTTCGTTTCGCCTTTCTTGGCAAGATATTTTTGAAATCGACTGACATCTGCCAGTGTTTTCCGGATAGTGTTTTTGTTATCTTCGGCTTCAATTAATTTTTGTACATCTTCGGTTGTTATTTCTATGGCGTCTGATATGTTTTCACTGTTCTCAGTTTTTGATTTTGTTTCAGTAAGGGATTCTAAATAACTTTTATTAAAATTGACATTTGCATTCGTGATTTCATCAAATGGTTCATTAAACACACTCGAATTTATTCCAAACTGATAGGCAAAGTCTTATAGACATAACAACTTCCTTCATTAAACCATCCCAAATAATGTCAAACTAACCTCTATCCACAAAGTCTGACATGGTAATGTTTATTTATTGTATTTATATATGTTTTTTATGTTAAAGTCCTTATTTTCAAAAGAAATTAGCGTTTAGCGAGCCTTTTCAAACACAATTCATGTGGCAAAATTGGCAAACTGTAGAAGACGACAAATGTAACCTTAAAAATAATTTATGATTTAAAATTATTGCATTATTTAATGCATATTACATTGGGTTTTATTGTGAAGTGTGTTACTATTTTATTTTCTACTATTTTTTCTGCTTTTTATTGTTTGTTTTATTTGTTTGGTCTGTTTATATTAAGTGCTGAACTTTTGACATAACCTTTGACCTTTGATGTTTGCATATGAAGGCGTGTCAAAAAACTAGTCCGTTTGTTACATGACGTCATCAGCATGAACTTATTCATTCTTAATATTTGTAAAATACCTTTTTTCTGTTTTTGTTGCTGTTTGTGGATTAAATGTTATACATATGGGTATCAAATTGTTTGTTTTGATAAATCTGATTCAGTTTTACAATAAAACAAAACATTATACTTAAGTCTTAGTAGCCTCTACACATGACTGATATATGAACTTCCTGTTGACCGTGATATAAAAAAAGATATCAGGCAACAGGATATCAAGCAGATATCAATGTGGTGGTATGATAAAATCCTTCAACAGCTAGCCGTATATAGTTGTCTGTTTCAAAATAGGGATTAACTCCGTATACTTTAATGCACTATGAACGTATAATATTTCATGTAAGTAAAATTTATTTGTATATTTGCTCGATATTAGTTCAATCACAAAACTAGATTACTTCAGCGTTATCACGAGTGATGTTCACCGTTCACTTCCGATGAATTTTATTGATTGTTAGGCATATTAATATATTCTGACATACAAAATACTTACCACTACATATAATAATTATAAGAACGATCACACCATGTATGATTTAGAGTCAAAAGAGGTCGTGTCGGAACAACGAACTTAGGGAATATAAGCTTCCCTTATATAAGCTTCTCTTTAACTTGCATTTTAAAAAATATAACTGAAACACTATTCGTATATTATTTTTGACTAACAAATTAATTTGAAATAATATTTCATTCATTGATGATAGAAATAATCAAATATGAAGCGTGATTTCTTTTTTATAATAGGTAACATATAACATACAGTGTTTCAACAATGCACTACAAAAACGTGTGGCTTCAGTTCAGTTATTTAAATTGTTATCTCCTTTTGAAAAATAGTGTTTTGTAAATGCCGTAATAAATCTAAGTTTTCGGAAACTATTTATAAAAATGGTTGTGTCCAAACATTGAATTACAAAAAAATCTACACAAAATACAAGTGTCCGAAAATAATGTAGAGACAAGAATACCGGTGTTTAGAGACTCTAATCAAAGTACTGACAGTACTGGTGTGACGATGCGTATGAAGATGATGGATACAAAAACATCAATTTAAGTTTATGTACATAATCACACTTCGGTATGTGGGTACGAACATTTTGGGTGGGAAAAAAATTGGGTACGAAAATTTTGGGTACGAAAAAAAATTGGGTACGAAAAGAAATTTTGGTACGAAAAAAAAATGGAAACGAAATTTTTTGGGGGGTACGGGGAAGTAGTACCCGTGGAGTTCCAATCAAATCAAAACAGAACTACATTTTGGGTTTTCTCAGCGTCACAGCGTTTGAAGTGCCACCTTGCAGTTTCGTGTCTGGTTCCTGTCCCGAATATCTCGTTAAATTTGAAAGAGGACGGAAACCAAACTGCTTTTGCTTCTATCAATGATTATCAGCGAGATATGCCGATTGAAAAAAATGAGCTAACTCAATCGGACTGGCTCGGTCTTTTACATAGGTCGCCATTTTGAAGATTTTTTTCATGGTATTATTTCTTAGACAAGCTGCTTCGTCTATTACCGGTAAACATAGTAATAGACCCAATACCACACATGTAATGGATTTTTCCTTTACAATAGGATTTTGGCTACAGCCAGCTTCGCCTCGGTTGACAGTATTTCATCAAGTAGACAAATTTACTGTCACCCTGTCAGACATATAATATTTACATATTATCATTACATAAATGAAGTCGAAACGACAGTTTAAGGTACACTTTATTTATACTTGTTAAACGATGACGTCATTCGCACTAATTTTCGAATTACGTAATTAATATATCCAACCGACACGGATAAAGTTAAATACCTCAAAATGTAGGAGAAATTAATGTTATTTATTGAAAGGGTTATTGTTATTTTGCGATGATTTAATGTATAATCAGCTTATCAAATAGCAATGTATTAATATATTAATTATATTTACATGACATTTAATAATAACAGAATAAACCACGATTTATATTTCAAACAATAAGTTTTATAATCAATGTACATTGTAACAAAATCATTGAAGCGGTTAATATTAATTAGAAAGATCATAGCAATAATAAGCAAAATACAACATTGTGCATTATACTCAAAAACTGAAAATATGTTTCAGAACAATAATGATTTTTTAACAGAAAAGAACCCGTAAACATTTAATTTTCTTTTGTGAAATGATAAATTGAATCCAAGTTCAAATTAAAATATCATTAACTTGACAACAAACGCCAAAAATGGGCTTATCAATATGCTGTTGATGAAGTCGAGCGATTTATTAATTGATGTTCAAACGTCCGTTAAACGTCCGCTTAAAGTAAAAAAAAGAAATAAAAAGTTGCGTATATATATATCTCTGGAGAGGCGACAAGAACAGGACGAACGATAATGCTTTCTGGACTAATTCAGAGAAGAGGACAATAAAAATCCATAAGTAATCTGCGAAAAATTAAAAGAATTTCTTCAGCTTAAGTCAAACGTTGGTTTAACACTATACAAAAATAATAGTATGGTGCACGAATCAATCGACGAATTTATAGATAGACTATAGATTATAGATTATAGTGACAGCACCTTTATACAGAAGTCGTGTTAGCTTGTCGATGTGCCACAACATTGAGAAGGGTCAACAATTTGCATTGCCAATAGCCATATCACTTCTATTGTTCCATTGTTTCATGCTCAAAACGGCCTCCCGTCATGCCGTTAGTCATCGGTTTGTTATTTCTATGGTAATTTGTTTTAAGTTGAAATTTATATCCCCAAGTTTTTAAAAGCGTGGGGATATTGTGGTTATCTCCGCCGTCTGTCCGTCCGTCCTGGACACTATCTCCTCCTACACTATTAGCACTAGAACCTTGAAATTTACACACATGGAAGCTATGAGCATATGTGCGACGATGCAATATTTGGAATTTTGATCTGACCCCAGGGTCAAAAGTTATGGGTAAATAAATGGGTAAAATGGGTAAAAAACGCATTTTACTAACACCATGCGACGCACATGATAATAACTTTTAGCCACTAGGAAACTTCTCTAAGGAACTACCTCCCATTATTGTATATACGTAATTACCCACAACTCATGTTCAATTTCCGGTTACTTTATCTCAGCTTTTCCTTTTTGATAGCAGAAATAAAGGTAGAATTTAACTTATAGTAACATCACTTTTTCTTACAATGTTAAAATTATTTGACTACTGATATAAAATAAAAAAGTTAATTTTAAATCATATTAATTCCTACGTGAGATTGTCAATTTGGTTCGGAAAAATACATATAAATCTAACGCGCAAAACAAGAAGCGTTGATTTAAAAAAAAATGACACCCCAAATTATTGATTATCTGTCTGAAGTTAAGAGTCATAGAATTTCCAAAGTCACAAACCACAAATACGCGTTCAGAACAATACTACTGATTTGAGTTTTGCATATGGTGAATCGGAACGATTTCAAATATTGATTAAAATAAAGGGGAAAAAACATACGTAACAAATATAAGGCAATGAAAAGGTTTCCGCTGAGTTATAATTTTCGAATAGATTTTCAGTAAATCAAGAACTTGAGTCACCGTGTGTTATGAGACATTAGAAACTGTGGATTTTGCTTCTATGATAACTTTATGTTTTCTTGCAAGTACATCGTAATTAAAAAATAAGATGTCAGTCAAATATTCAGTCAATAAACTTAATCTGCTTATCAGTCACTACAACCTTATTCAATTCGTTAAGAAGCAAATTATGTGATGTCAATACAAGTTTTATTATAACACATTATGATTGAATCTAAACACATTAATAATATACGAAATAATGTAGTGTTTCACTTGTTTTTTTTACATGCAAGCTACAGTCTACCCTTCATTTCAGCAGATTAAGGAAAATTGCAACAGAGACATACATATATCAGAGATCTTGTAAAAACCAAGTCATCATCGTATAATCTTAGGTATGAAAACACACTTGTAGTACCTTCAGTGAGGACAGTTACACATGGTAAGAACTCGTTTAGGTTTGAGGCTGTCCGGGGGTGGAATAGTCTGCCAAATCATATGAGGACCGCCGATAAATATAAAGAATTCACAAGGCTGATCCGCACCTGGACGGACCCCAGATGCGGATGTGCCATGTGTGACTGACCTCTACTATTGATAAACACAGTAAGCAGTACATATATGCATGTGTTAGCCTCCATCTAATTAGTGTTATCTATTATGTTCATGTTTTGGCCATTGTTTCCTATACCGGTATATAATGTATTATTCATTCTTTGTTCATTTGTATTATTTTTGCTTGCTTTTGGTTTTTTGTCCTATGTTCCTTATTATGTTTTAAATAATAATATATATATATGTGTGTGTGTGTGTGTGTATATATATATATATATATATATATATATATATATATATATATATATATATATATATATATATATATATAGTTGATGCAAACTATGTTGTTATAATGCACACTGTCACTGGAGATAATGATGGATGTTGCATTACTGCGAATTTGAGACCGCGCTCGAGTTTTAAAGCGAGATTATACGATTTTGTCAAATATTTATTAATGTTTAAAAAATGTGTAAAACAACTTACTAAACATACATTTCAATATAAATTAAAATATAAGTTAAGAAGAACATGTGTAAAAAAATGCTTAATAAGCCATATAATTAACTCTGAAATCGAAAATGTCTGTAAAGTCGAATTCGCCAGCATGTAAATCATGCATGTACGATGTGAATCCAAATTTAGTTTAACGGTTCATTTTAAATTCCTGCAATAATATCTATTTACGCGACACACGAACACGAAGACGAATGCTTCGATTACTGTAGGAAAATATGAACGAACTATCTTCGTCACAATCGGCTAGGGGCGCTAATTTGTCTTTGCTGCATTTTATTGAATTTGTCTTCAATGTATAATTGTTCTTGCCTATTTTGTGTTATTGTAACATGCGTTATAAATACATTACAATTTAACACATATAAAAAATCGTATAATCTCGCTTTAACAACATGCTCTCATGATTTTGAAAGAGCTTTTGCTTCTGATTTGACGTATAATAAATAAGAAGGCTGTGGCTTTTCTTAAAAGACTTGACGACATGCTGTTGTTTGTTTTATACTTGTTTTGCAACTGAATATCATCGTTGGTTAATCAAGTGAAAACAGGGTGCAACTCTCAACTGGCGATTGGTGGACAACAGTTTCGTCGTAACGCTTCTGCGAAGTATAAAACGAAACGTCAATCGAATTCTATTCCATAACGACGAAGCAACAGAAACAAAGGTATGCACTTCGTTTATTGAATTGAAATAATTATATATTTAGTCGTATATTATTGTCTTGTTAATAATGAAAATCAACTCTATCTTCGTAAATAATTCATGTTCTTATCATGGTTAATAGTAATAAGTTTGTGTTTATCGACTCAATAAGCTACTTACTGTGTTTTTACAAATCTACCAAGCATTTACTTTACAGAAGACTAATTAACACGAATGCAGAGCATTTTTGTCATTAAATGTTTTACATCTAACAATATAATAATTATATATGTTTATCATTTCTTGATAAAAAATATAACTCGTTCATATTTCAAGTTTAACATATGCTATTTTGATCGTTAAACCTTTTACAGCCAATTCGTCAATTTGCGCTGTGCACTGGTATTAATTTTGAAAGCAAACTTCCTAAAATATGTATAATTTGTGTTTTAAACACGTTATATTGATCTCATACGTTTTATTATCCTAACAGATACCAAGATGAAGCTTACAACACTCCTGGCATTAGTTCTATTGTTGGCAATGGCTGCAGCCTTACCAATAGAAATATCAGGTAAATTACACGTTCCGTTTTAAGATCTTTTTTTGATTTGGTATGGAATGAGTGATGTATTGGACGTCATCATTGATGACGTTCAATCGAACGAATGATAAAGGGGGCTAAGTTTCGTTAAGCTCCAGGGTATAGCCGCGATTTGTGGGCCATGAAAACTGGCCCAACACTGTGCCTGAAATTTGACCTGTATATGGACCAGAACGCGATCTAGACGATGGCGTATTCGTCATGTCTGGGAAAAGTCCAGTTTTTGATAAAATGACGAAAAAGTGGTGTTTTTTATTGCGCAATCGCTATAAAATGAGTTCTCGCCGGAAGCGTTAATAGCGTTAATAGCAACCCAAACACAATTCACCCCCAGGAGACAATTCACGCGCTAGGCAATTCAAATTTGATTTTAAATAATACATAATGCGATTTTATTCCAAAATTAATTAATAATTTCATCTTGCGTTTAACATACGTTTAAGAAAATATTAACATAACAAACAAAAACAAACAACCGTTAAATTTTATTGTTGTAAATATGGTAACCTGATTACATATCCACTAGCGTCTATGCATATTTACACATAAAAAATAGTTCGTAAGTAAGCAACAAACAATCACATTTTAACTCAAATTATTTAACAAAATATATAAATTTAAGCTAGAAATCGAAACTTAAATACAATGTCTGCACTAAAAACACAATACCAATAGTTTTTACAATAACACATTCGACATGTACATGTACTTCCAACAACACGCCAACCGCTATTTTCAAAGCGAATGTGTAGAGTAGCATTTCAACAATAAAGACAAAATGGAACTGGATTTTAACGTAGTGCGCAAATTGGAAGTGATTACAGTAATTTATTTTTCAACTTGTCAATCTCCGTAGTATACGTTTAGTTGTGAGATGTTAACGGTTTCCCAAAAAAAACATGCCTTCGCTGCGAAGTCAAAGTTGGTGGGGAACGAGACTGCTTGTGGATTTCGAGTTGCTGGAAGTTTGTAACGAAGCTGCTTTTGTGCAATATTCAGCGATTTTGCAAGCTGTGTGTTTGAAGTCGGAGATATATATTGCTGACATTAATGATGTGTACGTTCTTGTGACCACTGATCTGCATATGATGCCAGTGGGAGAGCATCCCGAATCCCACATAGTCTGCAACAGATGTTTCCTGGTCGAGTGGTTGGTAAGTTTCATCGTTATACATGCATATTACACATTTTACATGATTTGTGCTATTTTTGACACCCATTTTTCATGCTGATGAACCAACGGTCAGTGCCAGTAGTCCTACTGTCATTGGTCTGTGTGCTTGTTGAAAGTACATGTAGAAAGGGTTGTTTAGCTTCAATAAGCCATGTTGCTATTTTTTGGATAAAATTTATTGCAGTGGGCTTTTTATCTTTGTGCAGCAACCTCGGCCGCCTCATTTTTTGAAAACATTAGTCGCACACTGTTCATATTGTGGAAAAATAAGTCGCGCACTGTTCACAGTGAGAAAAATGGGTGGTGACTATTCAGTGATTTTTTTTGCTTTAATTTGTTACAGCCTGTGCCTTTTGAATTGGGAAAATAAGCGCGATAAACCGTGAAATTGGGAAAAATAGCGCGATAAACCATGAACTTGGGAAAAATTAACATTATAAATAGGATTATAAGTAACAGAAGTGATATTGTGATATTGTTTTTAAGTGCATGTTCAGGGAGTTTTCTAGAAAAGGAGTCTGGTCAAATTGTTGTTTTTTTAATCAATAAAAGTGGCAAGTTTGGGAATGATTTATGGACAAAAATGACTAAATTCAAGTTATATATTTTGTAAGTTTTATGAGACTTCTTTCTAAAAAAAAAAAAAAATGTTGTTTTTTTTTTGGAAGTTGGGCTTTTTTGGGGAAATTTTGGTCAGAATTTTGGGAAAAAACGTGTATTTTTGCGATTGTAAATTTGTAAATTTGAGCAAAAAAAATCACCGACTATTCAACAATGTGAAAAAATGAGTCGCGCATTGTTTAAAATTCTTAAAATATCAGTCGCAAACATTAGAAAATTGTAAAAAAAAGTGTCTCACAATGTTGGAAATTGTGAAATATGAGTCGCACAATGTTGAAGGTTGTAAAAAATGACCCTCGCGATCTAGACAATTATGGAAAAATAAGTCAGGGGACAATAATTCCACTCGTCAGCTCATATTGACGAGTGAAAACTTTATAAGGACAAGTGAATTTCCCTAAAGCGCTCGTCCTACAGGACAAGAGGAAAAGCAGATGTTAAAATATGTATTTTAGGACCCGTAAATAATTAAATAAAATCATTTTCTTAAAGCATATCTATTCCGAAAGTAGAACGAGAATGAACTGGAAATAGTAATTGTAAATTTCATACAACAGGTGCGCATTGTTATGCGAGACTAAGTCCCGAGTACATGTAAATGTTGGTGTCAATGTTGACAGGGAACCATCCAACTGCATTCACTGTAAGTGTTGATTTTTAAAGAATTATTTAACTGCAGAGTACAGTTTATAACTAGTCTGAATTTCGTCCGAAAAATATCTGACATTTGAGCGTTCTTTAAATGGATGGGGGGGGGTTGATGTTCAAACGTCCGAAACAGAAATCACGCAAGCATTAGAAAAAGTAAAACAGCAGTCTTCATTAATTTATTTTGTGTTCCTCATAAAGAACTTATTTCACTGCTTAACATTTCTTTTTTGATCAGCTGGCATGAATAACTGAGTAAGCAGCATTTTAGCAGTGATATAGGCAATTTTATTAGTCATATGAGCCCTTTGAAAAATTTATTTCACACATATTCAAGGACGAGTGCATGTGTTTGCAGGACGAGTGCAAATTTAAATGCACTCGTCCTGCAGGACGAGTGCAGTTTAGAAATATTTTTGTCCCCTATAAGTTGCACACTGTTCAAAATTGTGACAAATTTGACTTGTGACTGTTGGAAATTGTGAAAATAATTTATTGAGCATTGTTCAAATTTGTGAAAATATGAGTCTCAAACTGTTCAAATTTGTGAGAAAAAAAAAGTCGCTAACTGTTCAAAAATGTGAAAAAATGAGTTGCACACTTTTTTAAATACTGACCATTTGCATTGCAAATTCCTCTAATTAAAATACTGACCATTTGCATTGCAAATTCCTCTAATTTGTGACAAAACAGCTATCGCTAGTAATGATTGAGGAAAAAAACAAGTCTATTATAAAAAAGGTTTCAGTTTAAAGATATTCGTAATTATTTTTTATTTAAAGTTGATTACGGCCATATCATATGCCTATATTATCTAGGGCTGTAACCAATACACTAGGTGACGAATACGATACATAATAGGAATACAGGGTAGCGAATATGAATATTTATTCGTGAATATGAATTTCAATGAACAAAAGTAATACTGACAACTTGACATGACATTAAATAGTATGAAACTATGTGTATTTGTCAATTTGATTAATTGAGTATCATTGCATACTGAAAATATGACATATAACACTTTGAAATAACAAAACACTGCAAATTGTCATCGTCTCATCGTCTTTTTTGGGGAAACCAAAGTAGCGCCAGACAAACAACGTGTATTTGGCAGGCATGTCAACGATACCAATAGCATTCCTTGTGCAAGGCTCCATGTTTGTTGATAAGTTGCACAATCATTGTCGTAAAGATAAACAAAAAAGAAATTGCATCTGCTTATCCTTTGTGTGTATGTTTAAGCATCAAATCATTCGTATTTACCTAAATAAACATTAAACAACTACGAAAGATTTTTCAATTCATTTCAATGTAGTAAATATTTAACCGGTTCCCGCCATTTTTGTTGATAATCTCACTGTGTAACATAGTGGGTGGGGTAAACATGATGAAAAACACCGGAATTAGGAGAAGAACATTTAAATATAGGGGTTAATTGTATGAACATTCATTTGTAAGGTAAGATGATTAAACTTTCAAACTCGAACCACGTTGTTTGTATTCGTCAAATATTCGGTTCGGGAGGTGGCGAATAACGAATACGAATCATCCACAGCCGTATTCGAGTAATTCGAATGTATTTTTACAGTCCTAATATTATCATTTTTTTATAATGATATTGTGTGACAGTGGTCCTTATATAATATAAGGACAACTCTTGTGTTTTAACTGTTTAACAAATTAACAGTATATGTAAAGACTCACACTGGACAAATTAATCATTAAATCTAAATTGAATGAATGAATGGGAAGAAAACATTTGTCCCTCTATTTACCTTTTTTTTTTTCATTATTGAGTTTTTTTTCTCTGACTCATGATATCAAATGGAAAAGATGAAACTGATCAAACAGCGAAGCTCTCGTATGGTATGAAATTACTGAGGAGGTATATCCCATACACCATCACTCACTTACTATGGCTTGATTGGTCATTTTCGGCTCGGGTTCTACTTACATGTACCCCAAGTACTCTAAAGTATACTTACATGTACTCCGGGTATGGTAAATATACTTAAACGTACCCGGTGATGTTAGACTGTACCCTAGTTGTATATCCGCCCAAAATCCGATGTCGTAAAACACGCTACTGATTACCGTAAAATGATATTGTTTACCTTAAACAAACTTCTTTTTCAAAATATCTGCATCATGTTGCTTTTTGAGTATGCGTTTAGATACTATAAAGGCTGTTTAGCAGAAAATTGACATACCGTAAATGTGAACATAATTAATTTTTACAAATTTGCCAACAACAACCGATTTAGCGTTAAAATTCACCAGTACGTTGTAGTATATTTATTGAACCCAGGGTACATGTCAGTGTACTTAAGAGTACCTGAGGTGCATGTAAGTACATGTAGTACCCGAGGCGAAAATGACCAATGGAGCCTTACTAACTGTATAATGATTATATCTCACAAACTACCTTTACCTTGTTGTGTTTATCAACCATAAATTTATGTAAATTCTGGCTTTTTTACTTTAATTTTCCATTCCATTGATAGCGCAATTTTTGTCTTATCTCGTAGGATATTATTTTACTCTTTGGATTTCAATGAAGACAAGCTAAAAGTGTCATTTTATTTTACAAACAAATCTAAGATGTATTTTAATATTTAGTGTTTGTCATGCATAATTCAGTGTTTTCCAAAAAAAATTGAGTAGCCAGTTATATGGCCAGCAACTATGCAGTAAAACTAAAGCATTTGTGACATTTTACTTGATATACTTTGGGAAAATAGTTGGCGTCTAGAGTAAATGTAACCGGCGAAATGGCCCGCTGCCGGTCTTACAGAGAACACTGATAATGGTAAACTAAATAAAAAAACTCGCTGCGACTGGATTATGGGTTTGTAAAATTGTTTTTTGGGTCATAATATGGTCAGCATTCAATACAAATGTTATTATAAAGTATTGTGGTTTAAAATTCATTTTGAGAATGGGATGGAAGAACAGAAAATGAAAGGGTATACAGGGATGAAAATTAGTGGTTTCCCGTGAGCCCAGGGCAAGTAGCTTTGGCCTGGGCAACTCAATTTCCAAAGTTTTTTTTTTTTTTTTATTCAATATCATACATACAATGTAAACATGTATATGATCATACAACATCGTGATTGTACAAAGCAATATAGTTCAGACATGTTATACAAGATATGCTAATATATATTTATTTTTTTTTTGAGAGAAAAGAAAAGAACAACAGAGGAATAGTTATGAAATATGATGAATTGTATAAAGTTGAAAGAAAAGATACTGGACTTGTGTGTTTTGTTGTATATTCACAATGATCTTGTCTGACTGAAAAAAATAAGAATAAAAAGAAATAAACAAACTATTTTAGAGAGATAGACTAGCATTAGAGTGAAATGTATATAAGTGGACAAAACATTATGAGAATTTAATCCGATTCCATTTTTGTTCAAAGATGTGTAATGTGTCATTACTGAGGGCTATTTCTTTCTCAATTTGAATTTTTAGTTTAAGACTATGGACAAAACAATTAAAATTTGGTACTTGTTTTTTGTACTTCATGTTTAAGATAAAATATTTCATTAATATAACCATAAAATTCACAATATTATTACAGTCTATTGATTTCAATGAGTTAATTCCGAAACTTACATTTAAGAGAGATAGTTTAACGTTTAGTTGATGTTGTTCAAGAAAAGATATTAGTTGATTCCAAATAGGCTGGATGTGTTTGCACTCCCAAAAAAGATGTTCTATAGTTTCAATGTTTTCACTGCAGAAGTCACACAGATTTGAGTTAGATAATTTACATTTAAAGAGATATTTATTTGTAGCTATAATTCTATGGATGTATTTATATTGAAAATTTCTCAGTGTGCTTTCAATAGTTGCTTTATATGGCATGGTAAATATGTGTTTCCAATTAAGTTCATTTTCTCCAAAAAGAACTTGCCATTTATTTTGGATTTTGGAGTTTTCTGTAGGGTTTTTAATTTGTAGTGTGTAAAATATTTTATTTGTTTTGTTTTTTCTTCCAAGTATGTTTTCTACAAATGTTGTTTGAGTACATGGTGTATTATTTGTATTGGTTTCCGATTTAATATGTATGGGTATGCTTTTGATAAGTGTGTAGTACTTCAAAAAATTATTTGAAGGTATTCCGTATATGTAGCATATATTATCAAAAGAGTAGAAATCCTTAATTCTGTAGTCATATAATTGGTCGACATATTTAATGCTTCGTTCAAACCAGTCTTTATAGAAAAACGTCTTATTGTTTGAAGTTATGTCTTTATTGTTCCATAAAATTGTTTTACTGCTGGTTTGGGTCTCTAAGTTATGAGTGACATCACTCCACGCTGATAGAACATCAAACAGAAATATGTTTTCGTTTGCAATTTCATGTAAGATATTATTGCTGATGTTACATTCAAAGAGTAAGGAGTCACCATATTTTTTTAGGATTTTCTGGTAGAATAATTTCCATTTACTCGTATTGGTATTATCTAGGTATCGTTTAACCCAGCTGCATTTGATTGCATTCAAGAATGATTCAATGTTCGTTAATTGGATACCTCCATTTTCTACAGATTGAATTAACTGAGTTCTTTTTATTTTATCAGGCTTACCGTCCCATATGAAATTGAATATTGCTGATTTTATATCGTTAATAACATCACTTGGTGGATTTGGGAGAACTGTTAATACATATATTAATTTAGGAAGTGCAAACGTTTTCAATACTGTGTTTTTTCCGATTAGTGTAAGTTTACGATGATGCCATGATTTTAAGCAGTTTTTAAAATTCTGTAATTTAGGTATTATGTTTTTAAGAACTGTATCCTTTTCATTATTTGTGAATGTAATTCCTAACGTTGTGGCTTCATCGGATGTCCAATTAAATTTCATTTCTTTTTTATATTGAACATTACTTTGTTTTAATTTACCTACTCGTAGCACAGTACATTTACTTTTGTTTAGTTTAAGACCCGATGTCATTCCGTAAATGGTTAGCGACTCTATGAGGTTATGGAAAGAATCGCTATTGTTATTTAAAAAATAAGTTGCATCATCAGCAAATAGGGATTGTTTGATTTCTTCGTCAGGTTCTAGTGATATGCCTTTTATGTGTTCATTTGATTGGATGTGATGTGATAGATACTCTATGCAAATAATAAATAGCGATGATGAGAGTGGACATCCTTGTCGAACCCCTCGTTCGATGTTAAAACTGTTTGAAAAGAAGCCATTGTTGATGATTATACTGTTAATATCGGTATAGAATAGTTTGACCCATTGAATGAGACTTTCACCAAAGTTCATATTTTCTAAGCAAGAGAACATAAATGAATGATCAAGCGAATCGAATGCCTTTTCAAAGTCTGCAAAGAATATTAGACCAGGATTATTTGAATTGTTGAAATAGTTTATGCATTCTTGGATAAGACGAACGTTTTCACCAATGTAACGTCCTTTTATGAAACCAGATTGAGATTTTGAAATGATTGATGGTAATATTTTTTTTATTCTGTTTGCTATACTTTTAGTTGCAATTTTGTAATCATTGTTTAGTAAACTAATCGGGCGCCAGTTTGATAAGGATTCTAAGTTTTTTCCAGGTTTTGGAATAAGTGAAATAATACCTTGTTTTTGTAGCGTAGTTAAGTTTTCGTTGTTAAATGAATAGTTAAGTGAATTAATTAGATGTGTTTTTATATCATTCCAGAATATTTTATAAAATTCGATTGTGATGCCATCAGATCCTGGGCTTTTGTTATTTTGCATTTCTTTTAGGGCTAATCCACATTCATATTCATTAAGCAATCCGTCGCACAGTTCTTTTTCTTCCTGGTTTAAAGCATGATGTGTATTTTTAAAAAGAGTGTTATTTTCAGCATTTTTTCGTTTATAGAGGGTTTCGAAAAACAAACGTTGTTCTTCTAGTATTTGAGTTCTGTTTGTTATATCTTTGCCATTGACTACTAATTTGTGTACAGTTTTTTGTTCACTCCTACGTTTTTCAATGTTTGCGAAATATTTTGTATTCTTTTCATTGTGTTCAACATGCTGTGCCCGCGCTCTTAGTATTATTCCATTGAGATGTGTATGATAGATTCCATCTAATATTTGTTTTTTTAATGTTATTTCATTTTCAATGTCGGTGGTGTCATTTGTGTTTGTTTGATGCAATTGTTTTTCAAGTGTTTCAATGGTTTTGATGGTTTCAGTTTCAAGTTTGTGTGTTTCTTTTTGTTTAAATGATGTGTATCTAATTGTTGTGTTACGTATATTTCCTTTAATTACTTCCCATAAGGTGTTTGGGTTTGCATCTTTATTATTTTGAACTGTATTTAATATTTCCTGTTTTATTTGTGTTTGATATTGTGTATCTAATAAGATGCTGTTGTTAATTTTAAAGTATCCTGGGCCTCTTTCAGGTTGTATATTGTGCAGTTTAAGTTCAACTAGAGAGTGGTCAGTCATAAATCCTGGTTTTATTTTACATGTGTCAATAATGTTGCAAAGAGATTCAGATATTAAAAAATAGTCTAATCTACAAAATATTGTTGGTTTTGTGTTTGAATGCCAGGTGAATCTGCTCTCGTTTGGGTATGCTGTACGCCAGATGTCTATCATATTGTAGTTTTCAATTATGTTGTTTAAAATGTTTCTATTTTTAGTATGAGTATAAAGGTTTCCATTCTTTTTATCTATTAATGGGTTCAGGACCGTATTGAAATCACCACCGATTATAATGTTTTTATCTTGGTTATTTATTATATAGGATTGTAATGTTTCGTAAAATGTGGAATCGTCTATGTTAGGGCCGTAGACGTTGATTAATGTTATTTGTGTTTCGTGTATTTTGATATCTATACTTCAGCGTTTTTTTTCCTTCTTTAACTAGTACCGGGGAACGGTACCTTTCCCAAAGCCTACCGGAGGCTTCCCAATTTTAGCACCGGACCTTTCCCAATCTCGATATCTACCGTTCCGAACGATTTTAGGTGCCGTTCCCAATAGCCAGTGCCTTTTATTTTCGCTGGAAATATCTTTTGATATTGTCGAGCCTTTCGTTTTGGGTCATTTATTTTCGCAGGACATTGTTGCGTAGAAAGTAAACAAAACTTTTCAAATGGGGCGCAACTCTAACCGCTGTGTAAAATGTGAATGGATTACATAACCGCGACGAGTGATCGATATTTCCCGTGAAAAAATTCCATCGCTAAGACCAGTCTTCCTTACATCAATAAACTTTCTCAACACTAATTTTTCGTTGACATTAAAAAAAACGTAACCGTATTGAGTTAAATGCGCATATTACTTCTATGTATAGTTTTTTAAGTGTCAAATCCGGACAGTAACTATTCGGATACGAATATAAACAAATAAAAGTTTAACATAAAATTAAAAATAATGAGACATGGGTGTAAAATCCTATAGTTATTTACAACATATACATAAGCATTTAATGGCAGATGATCTTAATATCTTATTTGATGATTTGAAAAAAAATCAAAACAAAATATAAGACTTACCTTTGAAAATTATTGTTAAAGCATTCCACTCTAAAAACTCATTTTGGTTACGTGTGACTATTCTCACTGTCTATTGTTAAAAGATGTCAAACCAGTACAAGATCCATTGTTGTTGTTTTTGTTTAGTTTTTAAGTTTTTAATTTAACTCACATGAAACATTGCAGGGCTTGTAAGACTTAAGGGCTAAAACAAAATTATTAATATTATTTTTTATGCAACCTCAGTGCTTATGCCTATCACTGGAAGATATTTTTCCAATTGACGGGCACATTCTAACTGAAGTGGCAATAACACTATTTTCACATGACATGATACGATAGTCAAAATATCATAACCGTACTGTAGTTTTTCTGTCAAAACCTAGAGTTTAAAATGCTTTGTGATGCAGAATATAGCCCCTAATGATAGATTACATGCATTTTAAAGGTTCCCAATTCATCAATTTTGCGACTCAATTCCCAATTCATTGATTTCGCGACTCGTTTTTTTCCCAATTTGAAGATTTCACGACTCGAAAAATTCCCAATTGTACGGGTACAGGTACCTTTCCCCTTTGGGGAAAAAAAACGCTGATACTTGCTTGTCTGCCAATTATTATTTCCTTAAAGTTATCGACTGTGACACCTATATTATTTTTTATCAGAAAGGCAATGCCTTGTTTATTAGTATGTTCTCCACTGAGATAGATTTCTCCGTCCCATTCATCTTTTAAGGTTTGTGCTAAAGTAGGTGTCAAATGACATTCTTGTAAAAGGCATATACTATTTTTTTTTTCGTCTAACCATTTGAAGATTTTTATGCGCTTGTCTTTATTGTTTAATCCTTTAACATTTAAAGTACATAATTTAATCATTTAAGTAGGTGGAGGGTGGTGTGAATCGTAATTTGTATGTGCTTGTCCAGTAAATTTTTATTTTAAAATGTGTCCAGTTGGTTTCTCTTATAGGACATAAGATGTCCATACATACAAACAAAAATAGAAAACAAAAATTAAGAATACAAAAGGATAAATATTCCATAGACTTGAAGAAGTAAAAAAAGATAATCACACAAGTAAGAGGAAAACACAATAAAAGACGTGTCCCTAGTAGAGACATAGAAAAAAATAAAATAAAATAAAACATATGAACAACCATAAAAAGCAACATGTGAACAAAAAATAAGCCAATGTGTTTATGCATAATACTCATGTATATAATTATGCAACACAAATTGTGCACACCAAAAAAACACAAGCCAATGAGCTTATGAATGATTCTCATGTATATAACTATACAACATAACATGTGAACAAAAAAAGCACTAGTCAATGAGCTTGTAAATAATACTCATGTATATAACTGTACTACATACCATTTGTAGAAAAGCACAAGCCAATAAGGTTATGCATAAAAACACATGTATATAATCATACAACATAACATGTAAATAATAAGCACAAGCCAATATGCTTATGAATGATACTCCTGTATGTAATCAATATGTAACCATAAAAAGCAACATGTGAACAAAAAATAAGCCAATGTGTTTATGCATAATACTCATGTATTTCCAAAGTTGATAGTCCGGCCGGGCAACTTTTTTTTTTTTAAAGCTTAAAACAATTCAGTGCAATAAAAATTGAATAACAATTGACCACCATGGATCAATATTAGTTAAATAACATTCATTATTTAGGAATAGGAAATGATCAAATTCAGGCTCATAATAAAACATCAAACATTGAGTAGTGCAATGTCAGCAAATTTATTTAATTATCTATTATTTTATTAAAAGAAAGTATAATATACACATGTACATATTTCTGGGCTCGTTATTTTTTATCTGGGCAACCAAAATACTAAAGATGGTTGCCAGTGCGGGCAACCAATAGTAATAAGTTAGTTTTAATCAATGAAATATCATTGTAACTTTATTGTTATAAGCATTGCATTAAAGTTGTGATTGAGGTAAGCTTGTTTTTATTAATATAGTATATTTACTTTTTAGCTCGACTATTATATATGAAATATATAAAGTGTAGCTATCCTACTGACCCCGGCATTGGCGTTAGCGTGCAAATGTTATAGTTTGCGTACCACCCCAAATATTTCCTATGTCCCTTGACGTATTGCTTCCATATTTTGCATATTTCTTAACCAACATGTCCCCAACCTAAATACAAGAGCAGACAACTGTTTCACTTGCATTTCGTAAGAATTATGACACTTTTTCCATGTAGAATATGCATATTATTGATAACTCTACAGTGTTTGAAATTCGCACTAGCCCGGGGCTAGTTGATCTTGTTTCGGGCTACTGAATTTCCATGGGTACTAGCCCGATTGGGCTATTGATTTTTCGAACCATACCTTAGAGGGTTTATTTAGCTTCGTATCGCGTTTCCTCACCCTTCCGATTATGTTGACATGACAGAGTTTGAATGACATTTTTTTTTGATACCGTGCGAATAAAATGCGGATCTACCCAGCTTGTTCAATTTGCTGTACTTTCAGAAAACCATACAAGTCTACAAATGTTTTAAATGTCCGCCATCTTGGATTTGTAATGATCTATTGACGAATTAACACATTGCAATATCATATTTTAATAGAATATGTCAACCAAATTATATATTGATAGCGTAGTTGCTTGGTTACTTTTTACTGATTTTCAGTTTTGGCAGTCAAACGATATGCATATTTTATTTCACGTGCAAAGACTGACATTGATATGTTTTTGGACAGTTGTTTCCAGATACGGTATTATCTGTCGATTTTAATTTATTTTCGACATTCTTGATAAAAAAATATCTAGAATGATGAATACACATGCGATGTTACGGATGGTCTGGTTGATAATTTTTCACATTGTACTCACCAGAATTGGACCTAGAAAGACTATAAAAAAGAACAGTAAGCTAGGGGGAGGAGACACTGCCCTCTATTCGCTTTATCATACGGCCTCAGACTTTCGGCTAAATGTTTCGGATTTCAAATTTGGGACAATTGACATCTAAAATTATTTACAGACTGGATATATACCTTTGCATCTTGACTGCATGTAAGGTATTGATTGACGAATATCCTCATACATAAATATTATAATCGTATTGTGTCATTGAAATATTATAATAACATTTCCAGTTAATTGGGATCAACTGTTAGTTGCAATCCCTATCAATTACACCCTACCTGCAATAAAATCTATCCAGAACCGCAAAAATATCAACTTATTTTAAAAACTTGTGATAAACAGTTCGGGCTAGTAAACTTTGGTTCGGGCTAGTGAAAAATTCCATCTGGTAGCCCGAACGGGCTAGTGGTTTCAAAAGTGAAATTTGCACACTGACTCTATGTTAAAGTGTGTGTACCACCCCAAATATTTCCTATATCCCTTGATATATTGCTTTCATATCTTGAATAATGTTAACGTGCATATTTTGTATTAACGTCTTGTTATTGTAGTGTACATATTTTTCGGATTTCGGACAGCCCATTCATCGAGTATTATTGTTGTGGTTTTGTGAGTACTCTTCATGTAAAATACTGCTGTTTAGATGTTCATTTTTAGTCGTATATATATCAGGATTCAATACCTATACCTTAGTGAAAATGGCATCGGAAGAACATTTGTTCATTGTACTAGATAGAATTAAACATTAAGATAGAATTAAACATTATATCTATCCATCTTATTGTTTATTGCAGTTTCAGTAATATTCTGTCTAAAAATGATTTCAACATGATATAATTTTAAATCATGGCTAGGAAATGTGTTTATATGAAGCAAAAATAAAAAATAGACGGTTCATTTTTTCCCCATTTACATGTATGTATATTTATCTATGTATACATCTTTTGTTGTAAACAGTTATGCGACATGTCCGAAAACGCCCAGGACAAATATATCGACGTAATGATTTTTTCACTTATGTGGGCGTATGTTGGCTCCACTTCACACGATACAGTCATTGTAGTTTAATTGAAAAATGCATCTTACAATGTGAGATGAGTTCTGGGTTCAAGCCCCAGCAGTGGCCTATCAAGTGTGAAATACGGAGCCATTATGATTAAATATACACAGTTATCTTTTTAAACAATACAATTAAATATAAGGAATAATGTTAAAGGGGAATTGCTGCTTAGCTATTTTTGACATTGAATAACAGGGTTTATATACACCCCAAGGATAAATGCTTCTAAATTTGTAAATAAAACAAACAAGTCGAAGTGTGCAGATTATGAAACATTTGAACTTTCTGATGTCTTAAAGTCATTAAATGCCACTTAAAGTTTACTTTTTTTTTTTTACAAAATGACCCATTTTGTGCTGTCCGTTATCGGTTAATGTTTTACGCTGTCAGGTCCAGAAGCGCTCATTCTGTAGCTTGTTTGGACCATAATCTATAATGCGACCAAGTTTCAGCAGATTCGGCCCAGTGGTTCTGATTTTATACGCTGTGCCTAGCTTTTATTGAGTATAAGTACTATTACTCACTGATTTATGCATATGAGCTCGGCTGTTTTCGGACAAAAGGTTTTGTCATAGCAAGCTCATTGTGTCATGAAGTGTCTTTTCGCCACCGGCGTCTGCCATGCTAAAACCTTAACATGAACCCATTGTACCCAGATTTTTTTTTCGTACCCATTTTTTTCGTACCCAAATATTTTTCTTAATCAAATGTTTTTCGTACCCAATTGTTTTTGTACCCATTTTTTTCCTTCTAAATTTTTTTTGTACCCAAATTTTTGTTTCGTACCCATTTTTTTCGTACCCAAATTTTTTCGTACCCAATTTTTTTTTTCGGACCCATTTTTTTCGTACCCAATTTTTTTTCGTACCCAATTTTTTTTCGTACCCACATGTTTTCGTACCCAATTTTTTTTTCGTACCCATTTTTTCGTACCCAAACTTTTTTTGTACCCAAACTTTTTCGTACCCACTCTTTTTTTTTACCCAAAATTTTTCGTACCCAATTTTTTTTCGTACCCAAATTTTTTCGTTCCCATTTTTTTTCTACCCAAATTTTTCGTACCCAAATTTTTTCGTACTCAATTATTTTTTCGTTCCCAATTTTTTTTCGTATCCAAACGTTTTCGTACCCACATTTTTTTATTCTTACCCATTTATTTTTTTCGTACCCAAATGTTTTTCGTACCCAATTTTTTGGTAGAAATAATCGGTTTACAATTTGATTTGATCTCCCAACTCATTCCATCCTGCGAAACCCTTAAGGTGTCGCAACTCTGGTATGAAAACTCACTTCGCAATTAATTAATGTTCAGCAATTAATTTTGTTTCGAAGACATGTAATGAACACTTTTACAATACTGCTTTCTCATCTCTAAAACAATAATTATGTCATAAAAAGAAATTTATAAGTAGTTTAGGATTGTTTTTAATGTATTATTATATCTTTAAATTGTATCGTTTAACTCATTTTGTGCCTTACTTTGTATTGCAATAATCAATAAATATCAAGTAGTGGGAAAAGAAGTAAATGTAAAAAATATTCCAGACGGAAGTAGCGACGGTCGTGCCACTGGTTTTCATTGGCGCGGCTTTATTTGGGGCCGCCGTGTTGGTGGAGGCAGTGGTGGAGGCATTGATGGAGGCGTTGCTGGTTTCGGCGATGGTTGCGGCCATGGTTGCGGCAGCGGTGGATGCGGCGGCGGCTGTGGCGGCGGCGATGGCGGTGTTAAATCAACGTTACTAGACCTCGTATAGCGTTAAAAGTGTGGCTATTGCTATGAGGAGCACTGATTATGCATGGTCAAACTTAACATTACGAACAAACATTGAACACAGAGCACGGCACTTCGGTAAAACAGGTGAAAAGATAATATCCAATCAAGCTAACACTCATATTATTCGGACTGTCAATCTGAATTCGGCCTTTTTTTGCAAACGTAAACGGAAACAATTGCCAATCAGTAAATCGATCTGTATGTCACTCATATATGCTGACTATTGTATTATATCAACGCCATTCTCCCGTTAATCAAACTATGAGCGCACAGTTTTATCATTGCAATGTATATTGTCAAGACACGCTATATTTTTAGTGTTAAAATGCAAATCAACCAAGTATGGTAATATGTGCTGGAACCGGGTTGAAGTTTAAATTGTGTAGTTGTTCATGCTTTTTTATCAAACATTGTATTGTGTTTTATTATATTTTATTAAAGTCTTGCATAATTGTGAAGTCGTTCATGCTGTTTTTATCAAACATTGTAGTGTGTGTTAAATTAAATTTTATTAAAGTCTTGCATATTTCTTTACAAAGCGCAAAACTAGTATGTAATACAATAAATAGAGTTTGAAAGTATTTATTTTGGCGACGTTTCCCCTTTTAACTACTGATCTTTCTTTTCTTAATGTACAATGCAGAAATCTATTCGGCATCATTAAATCACTTTGCACAAGATGTTTCATCATACACATATTTAATTACGTATGGATGTTAACGACCAGACAAGCATTTTTACATGAATTAAATTAAAAATCAGGCGTTGTTTTATAATAAACAAGTTCGAATGTTTAATGTTAATTTTCTCGACACCAGTAAAACAACTGCCGTAGAACAAATTTACCCTGGATAAGAATTCAAAATTGCCTAATCTATCATTCGTTGTTTGACATTTGTGGTTTGAAACTTTCGTTTATTTTTTCTCCCTCACTTTTGTGGACTTTTCTTTAAGTATATTGAGATTTTGAAATCCTCTGTACCTGTTAAATTAACAACTTGCGAAATAACGTACATCATTGTACTAGTATTCAACAACAAAACTGTTTACTTATGCTTCTCAAAATTTAGCAAATTATTATTTTAGAAAATTGCAACGTCATTGTCAAGTAAGTGTAATAGAATCGTAACAAATTGTTGACTTTAAATTACATAAAAAGGATGCTGCAACTATGTTTTGTAAGTAAAAAATGTTTACCATGGTTCCTAAAGAAGCAAGATCGCACTTTTATTTCTTTGAATTATCCTTCGGAACGCCCTTCTTTACTCCAAGTATCATCAAATTCGTCGCAAAACATAGCGGACCTAGACACCGTTGCTAGTTCAGCTATGAATATTAAACTTTGGACTGCAATTGACGTAATAGAAACTGCATCGATACATTAAAGGGGCCTTTTCACAGATTTTGGCATTTTTCAACTTAATAATTAAATGCTTTATATCGATAAATGTAAACATTGGATCGTAAAAGCTCCAGTAAAAAATCAAGAATAAAATTTATAAAAGGAAAAAAACACTGCCAGGACCAGGTTTCGAACCAGTGACCCCTGGTGTCCTGCCAGAGTCCTGAAGTAAAAACGATCTAGCCGACTGAGCTATTCCGCCGAGTACACATACTGGACGTATTTTATACCTTATATAAGCACTCTTTGTAGTTTCACAAAATTTAACGACAAAAACAGAACTCTCCAAATTATTCAATCGTTTCGCGTTGCAACGCTTTATAATTTTTAGGTTTTAAAATCGTCAAAAGATGCATATAATGGCTATATAAGACCATGGTAAATGTTCAGTATTACTGTTTCCTCACAAATATCAGAACTAAAACGAAAATTTGCGAATCTGAAACAACTTTTTTCAATTTTGTCAATTTACCAAAGCGTGAAAAGATCCCTTTAAGTTCAACCTGTCATAGACTAAGATTGATAAATTACGTAAAAAAACATCTTCACACAAACTGGCAGAAATGACATTTGGCTAAATCAAGATCAAAACCAAAATAAAAATATAAAGAACACTATAAAAGGCATATGACTTGATCAAACCCAGCATACCTCGCATACTTCACTTCAAAACTCAACAAAAGGCTTAAACTATTCAATATTTAAGGATAAGATTGAAATAGAGAAATATTTAATGACATAAACTAAATATGAATCATCATTATTTATTAAACTTAGAACTGGTAATCACTTTTTCCCAAATGACACAGGTAGATGGACCAGTCAAGACATAAATGAGAGAACATACCCTCATTGTACATGCAGAGATGTGGCGGATGAATTTCACTACATGCTTATATGTCCCTTTTTTAAGGAACACAGAAAGAAGTTTTAAAAAAGATACTACTACTATAGAACAAATACACTAAAATTTAAAGAATTGTTCACAACAAGGTTCTTAAAGGATTTAAAAAAAAAGTATGCAAATTCATAAAAGTATTATTTCAAACATTAACCCGTTGAAAAGTTTAACTTGGTGTATATATTTGTCATCTATTATGTATTTCAACAATTAAACTTCATAAGACTAATTCATATCCACAAACAATATTACTTTAAGCACTAACACGTTGATAAATTTATTTATGCAGGGAACAAAATCTTGTCTAATGCAGTACTTTTTGCATTTCGTTTCAATTAATCAATTAATATTTAAAACTTATAAGATGAATGCATATCTTACATATTGGTATTACCACATCATAGTACATGTTGAATACCTTACTTCATTCACTATGCATGTTTAAAATATTTTTTATGCATATTATTTCAATCCGGCAACCATAATCAATTTAACAAATAACTTCTTTACTCATAACTGTTGTTAGCAAATTGTGATTTACATTTTAAACCTTGCACTAGCAAAATTATATGCAATGTACGTGTTTGCATCTCAAGCTAATAGTTTACCGTGCTGTAATACTTTATAATATGTTTCTAATCAATGACACTTAATACTTATTACTTATTGCAGAACTTCTACTC
Source organism: Dreissena polymorpha (assembly GCF_020536995.1). NCBI lineage: Eukaryota > Metazoa > Mollusca > Bivalvia > Myida > Dreissenidae > Dreissena > Dreissena polymorpha. The sequence continues at coordinate 60,113,106 of NC_068368.1, read as the reverse complement.
ATTCTTCCTCTCCATCACCCATCCATGTCTTTCACTAATGAACTAAATAAGACCGCATGTGCCATGTGTTAACTTACACAAGTACTTGTACAGTATTGTATGTCATGCAATTTCACTACTGCAGGCCAAATTGACACATTTTAGTACATTATAATATAAAGCTACGTGCTGAAACAATAACATAAAGTTTTTTACTTACGAATCACATGGTCACTGACACATGTCAAACATGGGCATGGTAAATCTGGCCTGACAATGTAGTAAAAAGACATCGGTCAATGTCACGTGAATGGGTCATTTCACATTTGATCATTATTTCATTTAAACACACCAATTAATCCCAAGTAGAATTACCTTAAACAGACAATTACAGTCCACATATTGTAAATCAATACATCACTTTAGTTAATATGCAATCTATAAATGAAACACTCTCCATGATTATTCTACAGATAAAACAGTGAAAACACAAACAAAACGCACATTTTTGACCAAATTCCAGGGTTTACACACAGTTCAGCGAAGCGCCACAGACAAAAAATAAATTAACCAATCAAATTTACCGGGTTTCAAATAGAACCGAACAGAAAAACCATAACTATAGTCTGTTTTAGTAATCCATGTAAACTAACAGGTTATTCAGGCAAAAGGAAATAATGTTTATTTTTCAGGTCAACATAAGCATTCCCCCACTCAATTCAAATTTATGTCCAATATCTTATGTTATCTCAACTTCTCTTTCTCTCTTCTATTTTCTATATAAAGTTTAACACAATGTCACAATTGTTAATAACTTTTTGTAAAAGATACATTGTCACTGTATACTTTGTGTCACTGTATTTGTGATTTGAGCTTAATAAAAGTTATGTTGTTGCTGTTGTTGATAAAAGGGTGAATAAGGTTAAAAAAAACAGAAATGGGTAAGATTCAGTAGATATTGCATCCAAGCCATCCCCCACCGCCTGCACCACCACTTCCGCCAGCGTTAGAACTACCGTATTGTCCATCCGGCCCGGCGAGACCATGTAAGCCGCCTTGTCCTCCCTTTCCTCCCTTGCCTCCGCTTGCACCACCTCCTCCGCCACTTCTCACGCCCTTGTATATAGAAGTCGCATCATTGCCATTCGCAATTTCCTGACCACGGTCGCCTCCATTGCCGACGTTTCAACCGCCATACCGGCGCCTCCGCCACCACCGCCACTGCCGCCATATGGTCCACCACTTCCTTATTCACCGCCATCTGAATATGAACAGAACGATACAATTTTAATGATCTATCTAGTGAAATAATTGGGTTTATTATTCCTTGTTTTCGTTGTTTTGAATTTAACAAAGAAAACAAGACTAATCGATTCATATGGAAATACAATGAAAAGATCGATTACAGCTAATATAAACATAATTGAAAGCAATTGTTGATGAATGCACTACAATGTTCTATTAAAAAGCAACTAACATTTTACCTTGAGCTGAAAGGCATATTGATGAACATAGCAACAGGAACAACACAATAGACATAGACCGTATCTTCCCGTATAATTGTTGCTACAATAATTGAATATTCGAGTTTAGTTGTGTAAAACTTTATTTTGAAAACGACGTTTAATACAAAAAAATACTCTAATTTTGTAATACATTATGTGTTTTATATATTTTTCAGAGTTACTATTAGCAACAAGCGCGTTACTCAATCGTTAAATTTAATATGATAATAAATACAGTTGGATTTAGCACTTACACCACACCACAGATCTTAAAACCGCTCCTCAAAAATTCAACCCGGGACCTCCAGACTCTCGGTTTCAAGGGGACACAACATCCACTACACAATTACTCCAAAATGAAAAGTAAAAACATAATAAAATGTTTTCGATTTAAACTATCCTATTTCAGCTTTACTGGTATAAAGTCACATTTTGACAATTACATAACTTAATAAACACATTGTCGCTGAACATTTTTATGACAATAAGTGATATTGGTAACAATGGACATTGTTTCGGTTATTAACACATATTAATAAGGAAAGTGTCTTTGCGACTGGCATTCATTGTAAGCATGCTCAAATGAATTTCAACATTTTATATAAAACAATATGATGTCAAATGTTACCTGCCTCAACTCCGCACGGAATTATTAATGGCTAAGTTTGGTTATTATGGTAATAACCAACGGTTTACGGTTTTGATGGTTAGGAATTACACCGCGAGAATGATAGCCCGAGTTGTTTGATACCAATCATCGGAAAAACAAACCGAGAGTTATATCCTCAATAACGAATAATTTAACGTTAATTATTTTGAAACTTATATAAATGCATATGATTCCTCTATAGAATATTTGAACTGTTTTAATCTATGCTCCGTCTGTTTTCCACGAAAAACATGCACACATGCGCTTTGCGACGCCAATACACAAACAATACAACATTAAGTCAGCTCCATATATAAACAATGAAAGATAATCATTTAATATGTGATGTTAAAAGATAATGATGTTATGATGCTTATACATGCACATTGAATTCAAAATTAATAAGACGTCAACATTGTTGTGAAATTAAATAAAAAATGTGATTAAAATGTGCTGTTAATGTGCCAAACGTTTGCTAGATCGCACGTTTATTAAACTTACCATTGCCTTGGACTTTTCAAGACTTCTTTCACGATTATAGGCTATGCCAATGTTTTTTCGTAGAAAAACTCATACTTATTTAATCTACTTCTTTGTCTAAAGAAAACAATATGCGGGTCGTGTTATAATTTTAAATACTATATCGCAATGCGTTGTTATGGGAAATAAGAACATACCATTTTGAGAAAAAGGAACATTTGAATAATTTATATACATTTGAAATCAAACGATGTACGATATAAATAATACATCGATGAAAATAGGCATGGCGAGAAACAGTTTTGTTCATTAATAATAGCGCCAAAGAAATGACATGGCTATTCTCTTGACCCGTCTCAATTGAATTTTCTCTCATTTTGTCACATTGACATCCAACACGACTTTGTCACGATGTCAAAGGTTTTGTCACCATTCACGCAATCTCTAGCACTCATTGTGAGTTTTGTAATGAATTTGTTGATCGATTTTTCGGAACGTTATGATTAAATTTGTATCGGGAAAAAACGAATTTTGAAGAGGGCTGAACACATTCTTTGAAATGTTCGTAGATTACTCCTTGGATTGTTATTTCCTCTGCAGTGGGATTTGTTCAGAAAGGAGCATTGCGTTGTCCATCTCTCATATCCAGATAAATATATACGCAACATTTACTTTTACTTGTATCGGACCATCGAGCATCAATATGGTATGTCGCTCGAATTCATCAATATGATATGGCCAAGTCCAGTTTTGGATGTTGTAGTCCAGTTGATTATATTTTAATCGGAACTTGACAGTTTATTTCAGAAAATTTAAAGTTTTTGAGTATAATGGATTGTGTTATATTATAATTATTATTGCCATGATCTTGCATTGTGCTATTCACCACTTTAATAATTTTGTTATAAATGTGCATTCAGCACCAATATTAATGTTAACAATAATTATTAAATACGATGTAATGATAATTCATATATCAATTTACTGGTATATTATAATCTAATTACTAATCACATATACTTCACCATAATATAATGATTACCTTTATTAAAAATAACATTGATTTCTCGTACATTTTGAGGGATTTTTCTTTGTCCGCCGTGTTGGATATTTACATAATTTATTACGTCATATAATAAGTATAAAGAAAGTCGCTTGACATTGTGACAATGGATCAAGATGGGGAAAGGGTTAGATAAAGGACGGGCCTAGAAATAGTTGAATGTTATGATAACGCGTGTAATACAAGAAACGATAACTACATGACATTGATATTTTCTTGAATAAATCTTGTTAAATTGTAAGTCTTCGTCAGGTTTGTACCGTCTAACGGCCATTTGACAGACCGGAATTACATCATTCACGATCTGTGTGGAATGCAGCCCACGTGACTATTTCTATGAAAACGACATAACACAGTGCGTGTTTGACGGTATAAGTACATGAATTAACTGAATATACAAGAGATAAATTAATTCATAAAGCGCGCATGGCATTCTTTGGAAAGTGCTGTACACATATAAGACGATATAAAAGAGCTGCTAGGGTAACCGCAAGAAAAGCTGCCAGGGTTACCACCTTGAACAAAATCAGTGGATTTAGTAATTATTATCGCTTTGTATTCATATTGAATAACGTCATCGTCCCCAATGCAAAGCGACAGCATATATGTTTACTAGTTTATTTAAGTATCATCCACAATTCAACATAACAAGTATTGCAATAAATGATGCATAGCATGTATGACTGTGGCCATTTTTAGCGAGTTATAAGAGACTATCAGTATCACAATCTCATAAAAACAGACATAAAATACAACATAACATAATATATTACACTTATCAAACTAAAATGTATCTGTTTAAGGTTTTATAATTACGTTCGGTATTATGTTCATTTAAAACTATACATATTTATTTACATTTTAAAAAACTTGATAAATTTCTGCTAATCAAGACATTTAGGTATTTGACTTAAATGGTATTTAAACATGACATTAATAATTGATGTTTTCATGTAGCTTATAAACCCATTTTCCAGTAAATAAACCTGTATAAAAAATATATAAATAATCTTGTATTGTCCCTAATCAGATATGTAGAGCATAGATTAACAGGAATTTACAGATATATCATAAAACGTATCATTATTATAAAAACAAATTACATGCAGCATATATATTAAAATATGTGATTCAGTTTAAAGATCTACTGTACAGAGTATTATTTCTAATTTTCAGTATGTTACAGCAGGCTTTAGCCAAAGTCTTTATCATATCTTTACGGGTGAACAAAAACTTAACTTTGTCTTCTTCGCACAAAGGAGAGAATTTAACATCAATCTAATTGGCTTTATTAATTAATATGTTTCTATCATATTGATAAATAGGACATTCTAACAATACACGTGCTTCAGATTCTACATAAGATAAACATAGTGGACATAATCTATCCTTTTCTGGTTAATAATCATAACGTCCAATTTTCTATTCTAGGTGGAGCTACCCCACATTTGAATTTGACTAAAGCAGATCTATGTGGAAATGACATTATACACTTATTTCATGGATGCGCGGTGAACAGTCAAAACTGTTTCCCAAGGTATCAGGGATGACTTTGGTACTGTTGCCCGAGGCCGATAGGCCGAGGGCAACAGTTCCAAATGTCAGCCCTGATACCGAGGGACAACAGTTTTGACTGTTCACCAAGCATCCATGAAATAAGTGTTTTATTACCTGATCAAATTTCCAACATAGAAATAACAGCAAACTAAATTTTTATTTACACACAACAGTAATCGATAAAATAAATAATTTTGACTGTTTAACTGTAAAATGACGTCATTTTTTCGACGAAATGACGTCATTTTTCCAGCGGGCAACAGTTCAAACTGTTGACCGGTCAACAGTTCGATATTCACCGGTAACAGTTTAAAACATAGGCTAGTATTCCATCTACTGAGATGGTTATCCATAAAAGCTGAGGATATATCTTTGTTCATAAATTAACAGACAACAAATGGGGAATTTTTGCATCTGTGCTTGCCTTTATCAAGAGCCCAGTCCAATATCTTCTTATTTGTTCTACTATTGCTATATGTTAAACAACGATACCAGTGATTTCATATACTTTTCCATTGTTCAATGTAAATATGTTTCCATCCCATATCACCTTGAACAGCTAAATTTGGCGTATATTTCCCGGTTCCGAGGAAAAATTTCATTGCGCGGTAATGGATTGCATTAGCACATGAGTATTCTTTAGTTCCCCAAATGGAGGCTCCATATGCTATAATTGGTACAACACAGGAGTAACACAATTTAGTATAGATATCATAAGGCAAACCATCAGTGTTTTTGAACTTTGCATTAAGAAGTCCCAAGGCACGTCTAGCACTTGCGAGACATATTTTGCTGTTACATCATAATCTATGTATTCTGTTTACATAATAGGTAAATATATTTGTCCGAGTAAAGAATATTTAAGTTACCACAAGTAAATACAAATTCTGATCTTTGGATATTTTTAGGCCTAAAGTGTAAAACATTACTTTTATCTGAATTAACATTCATATCACAGGTGTTACACCATTAATGAGTTGCCAATTATTTTAATTTTCAGAATAATCACAATGTCATCAGCATAGAGAAGGATGCCATACCTTTTCATAACCAATAGTATACCCTTATTTAAGCTCTTAATTCGCACAGCCATGTCATTAATATACACATTAAATACAATCTTAGGACAAAGAACAACCCCTGGCGCACACCAGAATTTACATTGAAACACTCAGTTATATAACCATTTACTCTAACACTAGATGTTACATTGTGGTACGACGACCTGACCGCTGAGAGCATTTTGGTAGACATGCCAAAAGTGGCTAATTATTTCAATTAAAAGTTCTATACTTGAACGAAACACCTACGCACAGTCTCTAAAATGAAACTGTTAGATATAGGATTACAATAGTAGGACCATAATGAAGGTAATCTTTCCAGTTTGGAAAGCAAACATTAATAAACTATGCAGCAACTATAATGTGTAAATGGGTTGATTCTAGCTATAGGTATGTACAGTATTCCAACAATAGTATGCCTTTTCATCGGATTTTCGGTGCAAATGGAATATATGGTGTTTAAGTCCTTCAATTATTGTAGAATGCAAATGGACTATTTATAGATGCGGATTTACCTACCAATCGTATATAACGTTGTTCCTAGTAATACATTAGATGGCTTTCTAGTTTTGTGTCTAGTAATTGTTTATATGTTTTTTTATATTTGTTTTCATGTTTTAATATAAAAACCTTCGCTGCCTCTGTGTTACGTTTAGGCAACCGTAACCCACAACAATACCACCAAAGACAATCAGGTTGACTGCACGAAACGTTACGATATTTATTATCATTATATAAAAGACTGATATCAAGTCAATTGTGAAAATCTATACTTAATCATGCTTTATATTTTGCGACATTTGATAATTTAAGTTAACTACAGAAAATTCAAATGTTGCTTCAGAACTAATTGGAATCGTGATCTTGACATTGAATATACAATTATTGTGTTTGAATAAACATAACCAAAAGTTATGAACAAAAACTTTATTTACAAGTTCTGGGACAAACAGTTATTAGAAGAAATGTTCCATCCTAA
>NC_068368.1:59994042-60105733 GCF_020536995.1 Dreissena polymorpha | reverse complement strand
TTGCAGGTTAGTAACGCTGTTATTTTCAATGAAAATCTATTGTAAAATGATTTCTTTGATATCATGGCACACTTTTTGTCACCAAAATTAGGCAAATTGTTGTTTTTTTTTACAATTACTGCAGCTCTGAAACCACATTTTGTGGCGATAACTTTAACTTTGCCAGTGTGCCCGATCAATGTTGATGCCGGCATGGTGACTTATCCGTTTACAGTAAATAAGCCAGCCCACAGACCTATTGAAAGCTTACTCTAATTGTTATCTCACTTACATAAGTTAGCACCGTAAGGGGTAAATGTGCACTAAACAACTTTTTTTTTTTGTTTTCTCAGATTAACACGAAATTGAGCACCCGTGCCAGACTGACACTTTCCGGAGCCTGTCCGAGACGGACACTCGAGCCGAGGAACATAGGTCCAGGTGTGACAGAAACTTAAAGCTCATGTCTGACGATGACTTTTTTGCGTCAGGAAGTAAAGTGTGTTGTTTGTTTTTCCCCATGCGAGCAAGCCCTTTTGTTGGGTCAATGACATCAGAAATGCTGCTTCTACATGGATTTTACCTTAAAATGTGCCAAAAAATATATAAAAAGTTTGTTCGGATCTTGTTCCAAAACCTGCTATGATGCACATATAATGCCATTGATGATTTGTTTTCACTTATTAAGTCATATGTTACATCTGCTATGCTATTAGAATCGAAAGTGATGCCTTGTATGGAGTCTAAGTGCTGTCTGTTGATGATGTAACCAAGGTCGGCTTTTCTACCTTAATTCTTGACGCGAAACGCTGTTACGCGTGACGCTTTCAACGTCAACTTTAATGAATAAATCTGTGTGTCATGGTACTGGAACTTTGTGATCTTTTTTAAAAACAGATTATACCTCTGGAAAAAGTGCCTTTAATTCAAATTTGAAAGGGGTTGGGGTTCCCTTATAGGTTACATTATCCTAACGTAAGTGGAATTTGGGGGGTTACATGCAGTCGGTTTGCTACTTAGTACATATGATGCAGGTCCTGGTGCATAAGATTTTAAAAATGTATCTGAAATGAAGAGTTTAGGTGTCAGTTTAAAGGTACATGTGTAAGTCACAGGGCAAAAGGCCTGATTTGTGCATTTCTTTGTATGTTGTGGTTGCCAGCCTCATATTAGGGCATGGTTTTGCCTTCAAATGGCAGTGCCGGTAGCTGTCCAAACCGGTTCATATGGCTCTAAGGTAATTATTTTGAGGTTACAACCGTATAGAATTTTTTTCAAATGCAGTTTTTTTGTAAGTTTATGAAACCACCTTTCCAGTCATGTATAGTTTATATATTGGCTTATCGCTCGGTCATGGTGAAATTTGGATCAAAGATTGCGAATTCTATATATAACAAAGAAGGAAATTAATTGGGCATGTGTAACCTTTAAGAACTTCCGACCAAGTTAGTCGTCTTCCAGAATGTGACAATTTACACATCAAAAACTCTCTGTATTGCAAACATAACGACTAACCACTACCAGATGTCATTTTGACCCAATTAAGGGCTGTTTGCAATGGGGCTGTTTGCACTTGGGGTCCTAAGGGGGGGTAAATGCTTGAAAAATCACTCCGAAACCTGTTCCGAGAGACACATTCTAAGACTACCGTAAAAAACCTCCGGTATTGTTTTTCAAGTGACATTTTGACATTATTTGCATCAATCTCAATAATGAACCTAATTCCTGTCTTTATTTCATCTGTATTTATTGCTATTGTTTACTTTTAGCCTTTTACACTATTTAAAATGTAATGTGTGTTGTTTTTCCATGCAAGCAATTTTGGACGCGACACTGCTATCTGCCCCTTCGCTTTTCAATCCCGCCAGGCAGATCTACTCAGAATAAACACTACTTTGCCTTATTTTTCCTGTTTGGATATCTTGCTGAGTTCAAGTTAAATCAAGTATTCAGCTGAAAACACAAAAAGGATAATAATATTATGCTTTCTTTCTGGAACGATGTGTTGGGATAGACCGTGCGTGAAAAACAGCAGGGAATCTGTATTTAAGTGACCTCAATATTATACGTAAACCTAAATGTACATTTTTAGGTGGTGTCGGAATTAGTCTATAGCTCTGCCCTGAACTGCTGTCCAATTGGTTTACAAGTCCGGCTGAAGTGACAGGCCAATCAAAAACTGCACAGTATGACTGATTCGGAGACGGCCCTCAACACTCGCCCAGTCGTGTCGAGAGGATCGGTTGTCTTTTGCAGGTTAGTACGCTGTTATTTTCAATGAAATCTATTGTAAAATGATTTCTCTTTGATATCATGGCACACTTTTGGTCACCCAAAATTAGGCAAATTGTTGTTTTTTTTACAATTACTACTGCAGCTCTGAAACCACATTTTGTGGCGATAACCTTTGCCAGTGTGCCCGACAATGTGATGGCCGGCATGGTGACTTATATCCGTTTACAGTAAATAAAGCCACACAGACTATTGAAAGCTTACTCTAATTGTATCTCACTTACATAAGTTAGCACCGTAATGGGTAAATGTGCACTAAACAACTTTTTGTTTTCTCAGATTACACGGAATTGAGCACCCGGCCAGACTGACACTTCCGGAGCCTGTCCGAGACGGAACTCGAGCCGAGGAATCATAGGTCCAGGTGTGACAGAAAACTTAAAGCTCATGTCTGACGATGACTTTTTTTGCGTCAGGAAGTAAGTGTGGTTGTTTTCCCATGCGAGCAAGCCCCTTTTGTTGGGTCAAATGACATCAGAAATGCTGCTTTCTACATGGATTTACCTAAAATGTGCCAAAAAATATATAAAAGTTTGTTCGGATCTTGTTCAAAACCTGCTATGATGCACATATAATGCCATTGATGATTTGTTTTCACTTATTAAGTCATATGTTACATCTGCTATGCTATTTAGAATCGAAAGTGATGCCTTGTATGGAGTCTAAGTGCTGTCTGTATGATGTAACCAAGGTCGGCTTTTCTACCTTAATTCTTGACGCGAAACGCTGTTACGCGTGACGCTTTCAACGTCAACTTTAATGAATAAATCTGTGTGTCATGGTACTGGAACTTTGTGATCTTTTTTAAAACAGATTATACCTCTGGAAAAAGTGCCTTTTAATTCAAATTTGAAGGGGTTGGGTTCCCTTATAGGTTACATTATCCTAACGGAAGTGGAATTTGGGGGGTTACATGCAGTCGGTTTGCTACTTAGTACATATGATGCAGGTCCTGGTGCATAAGATTTTAAAAATGTATCTGAAATGAAGAGTTTAGGTGTCAGTTTAAAGGTACATGTGTAAGTCACAGGGCAAAAGGCCTGATTTGTGCATTCTTTGTATGTTAGTGGTTGCCAGCCTCAATAGTAGGGCATGGTTTTTGCCTTCAAATGGCAGTGCCGGTAGCTGTCAAAACCGGTTCATATGCTCTAAGGTAATTATTTTGAGTTACACCGTATAGAATTTTTTCAAATGCAGTTTTTTTTGTAAGTTTATGAAACCACCTTTCCAGTCATGTATAGTTATATATTGGCTTATCGCTCGGATCATGGTGAAATTTGAGATCAAAGATTGCGAATTCTATATATAACAAAGAAGGAAATTAATTGGGCATGTGTAACCTTTAAGAACTTCCGACCAAGTTAGTCGTCTTCCAGAATGTTGACAATTTACCATCAAAAAACTCTCTGTATTGCAAAACATAACTACCAGATGTCATTTTGACCCAATAAGGGCTGTTTGCAATTGGGCTGGTTGCACTTGGGGTCCTAAGGGGGGTAAATGCTTGAAATCACTCCGAAACCTGTTCCGAGACACATTCTAAGACTACGTAAACACTCGGTATTGTTTTTTCAGTGACATTTTGACATTAATTTGCATCAATCTCAATAATGAACCTAATTCCTGCTCTTTATTTCATCTGTATTTATTGCTATTGTTTACTTTTAGCCTTTTACTATTTAAAATGTAATGTGTGTTGTTTTCATGCAAGCAATTTGGACCGACACTGCTATCTGCCTTCGCTTTCAATCCCGCCAGGCAGATCTACTCAGAATAACACTACTTTGCCTTATTTTTCCTGTTGGATATCTTGCTGAGTTCAAGTTAAATCAAGTATTCAGCTGAAAACACAAAAGGATAATAATATTATGCTTTCTTTTCTTGGAACGATGTTGTTGTGATAGACCGTAGCGTGAAAAACAGCAGGGAATCTGTATTTAAGTGACCCTCAATATTATACGTAAACCTAAATGTACATTTTTAGGTGGTGTCGGAATTAGTCTATAGGCTCTGCCTGAACTGCTGTCCAATTGGTTTACAAGTCCGGCTGAAGTGACAGGCCATCAAAAACTGCACAGTATGACTGATTCGGAGACGGCCCTCAACACTCGCCCAGTCGTGTCGAGAGGATCGGTGTCTTTGCAGGTTAGTACGCTGTTATTTTCAATGAAATCTATTGTAAAATGATTTCTTTGATATCATGGCACACTTTTGTCACCAAAATTAGGCAAATTGTTGTTTTTTACAATTCACTGCAGCTCTGAAACCACATTTTGTGCGATAACTTTGCCAGTGTGCCCGACAATGTGATGCCGGCATGGTGACTTATCCGTTTACAGTAAATAAAGCCACACAGACTATTGAAAGCTTACTCTAATTGTATCTCACTTACATAAGTTAGCACCGTAATGGGTAAATGTGCACTAAACAACTTTTGTTTTCTCAGATTACACGGAATTGAGCACCCGGGCCAGACTGACACTTTCCGGAGCCTGTCCGAGACGGAACTCGAGCCGAGGAATCATAGGTCCAGGTGTGACAGAAAACTTAAAGCTCATGTCTGACGATGACTTTTTTGCGTCAGGAAGTAAAGTGTGTTGTTTTCCCATGCGAGCAAGCCCTTTTGTTGGGTCAAATGACATCAGAAATGCTGCTTCTACATGGATTTTACCTAAAATGTGCCAAAAAATATATAAAAAGTTTGTTCGGATCTTGTTCAAAACCTGCTATGATGCACATATAATGCCATTGATGATTTGTTTTCACTTATTAAGTCATATGTTACATCTGCTATGCTATTAGAATCGAAAGTGATGCCTTGTATGGAGTCTAAGTGCTGTCTGTATGATGTAACCAAGGTCGGCTTTTCTACCTTAATTCTTGACGCGAAACGCTGTTACGCGTGACGCTTTCAACGTCAACTTTAATGAATAAATCTGTGTGTCATGGTACTGGAACTTTGTGATCTTTTTTAAAACAGATTATACCTCTGGAAAAAGTGCCTTTAATTCAAATTTGAAGGGGTTGGGTTCCCTTATAGGTTACATTATCCTAAACGGAAGTGGAATTTGGGGGGTTACATGCAGTCGGTTTGCTACTTAGTACATATGATGCAGGTCCTGGTGCATAAGATTTTAAAAATGTATCTGAAATGAAGAGTTTAGGTGTCAGTTTAAAGGTACATGTGTAAGTCACAGGGCAAAAGGCCTGATTTGTGCATTTCTTTGTATGTTAGTGGTTGCCAGCCTCAATAGTAGGGCATGGTTTTTGCCTTCAAATGGCAGTGCCGGTAGCTGTCAAAACCGGTTCATATGCTCTAAGGTAATTATTTTGAGTACACCGTATAGAATTTTTTCAAATGCAGTTTTTTTGTAAGTTTATGAAACCACCTTTCCAGTCATGTATAGTTATATATTGGCTTATCGCTCGGTCATGGTGAAATTTGAGATCAAAGATTGCGAATTCTATATATAACAAAGAAGGAATTAATTGGGCATGTGTAACCTTTAAGAACTTCCGACCAAGTTAGTCGTCTTCCAGAATGTTGACAATTTACCATCAAAAACTCTCTGTATTGCAAAACATAACTACCAGATGTCATTTTGACCCAATTAAGGGCTGTTTGCAATTGGGCTGTTGCACTTGGGGTCCTAAGGGGGGTAAATGCTTGAAAATCACTCCGAAACCTGTTCCGAAGACACATTCTAAGACTACGTAAACACTCGGTATTGTTTTTCAGTGACATTTTGACATTAATTTGCATCAATCTCAATAATGAACCTAATTCCTGTCTTTATTTCATCTGTATTTATTGCTATTGTTTACTTTTAGCCTTTTACTATTTAAAATGTAATGTGTGTTGTTTTTCCATGCAAGCAATTTTGGACCGACACTGCTATCTGCCTTCGCTTTCAATCCCGCCAGGCAGATCTACTCAGAATAACACTACTTTGCCTTATTTTTCCTGTTTGGATATCTTGCTGAGTTCAAGTTAAATCAAGTATTCAGCTGAAACACAAAAAGGATAATAATATTATGCTTTCTTTCTTGGAACGATGTTGTTGTGATAGACCGTGCGTGAAAAACAGCAGGGAATCTGTATTTAAGTGACCTCAATATTATACGTAAACCTAAATGTACATTTTTAGGTGGTGTCGGAATTAGTCTATAGCTCTGCCTGAACTGCTGTCCAATTGGTTTACAAGTCCGGCTGAAGTGACAGGCCATCAAAAACTGCACAGTATGACTGATTCGGAGACGGCCCTCAACACTCGCCCAGTCGTGTCGAGAGGATCGGTGTCTTTGCAGGTTAGTACGCTGTTATTTTCAATGAAATCTATTGTAAAATGATTTCTTTGATATCATGGCACACTTTTGTCACCAAAATTAGGCAAATTGTTGTTTTTTTACAATTACTGCAGCTCTGAAACCACATTTTGTGGCGATAACTTTGCCAGTGTGCCCGACAATGTGATGCCGGCATGGTGACTTATCCGTTTACAGTAAATAAAGCCACACAGACTATTGAAAGCTTACTCTAATTGTATCTCACTTACATAAGTTAGCACCGTAATGGGTAAATGTGCACTAAACAACTTTTTGTTTTCTCAGATTACACGGAATTGAGCACCCGGGCCAGACTGACACTTTCCGGAGCCTGTCCGAGACGGAACTCGAGCCGAGGAATCATAGGTCCAGGTGTGACAGAAAACTTAAAGCTCATGTCTGACGATGACTTTTTTTGCGTCAGGAAGTAAAGTGTGTTGTTTTCCCATGCGAGCAAGCCCTTTTGTTGGGTCAAATGACATCAGAAATGCTGCTTCTACATGGATTTTACCTAAAATGTGCCAAAAAATATATAAAAAGTTTGTTCGGATCTTGTTCAAAACCTGCTATGATGCACATATAATGCCATTGATGATTTGTTTTCACTTATTAAGTCATATGTTACATCTGCTATGCTATTAGAATCGAAAGTGATGCCTTGTATGGAGTCTAAGTGCTGTCTGTATGATGTAACCAAGGTCGGCTTTTCTACCTTAATTCTTGACGCGAAACGCTGTTACGCGTGACGCTTTCAACGTCAACTTTAATGAATAAATCTGTGTGTCATGGTACTGGAACTTTGTGATCTTTTTTAAAACAGATTATACCTCTGGAAAAAGTGCCTTTAATTCAAATTTGAAGGGGTTGGGTTCCCTTATAGGTTACATTATCCTAAACGGAAGTGGAATTTGGGGGGTTACATGCAGTCGGTTTGCTACTTAGTACATATGATGCAGGTCCTGGTGCATAAGATTTTAAAAATGTATCTGAAATGAAGAGTTTAGGTGTCAGTTTAAAGGTACATGTGTAAGTCACAGGGCAAAAGGCCTGATTGTGCATTTCTTTGTATGTTAGTGGTTGCCAGCCTCAATAGTAGGGCATGGTTTTTGCCTTCAAATGGCAGTGCCGGTAGCTGTCAAAACCGGTTCATATGCTCTAAGGTAATTATTTTGAGTTACACCGTATAGAATTTTTTCAAATGCAGTTTTTTTGTAAGTTTATGAAACCACCTTTCCAGTCATGTATAGTTATATATTGGCTTATCGCTCGGTCATGGTGAAATTTGAGATCAAAGATTGCGAATTCTATATATAACAAAGAAGGAAATTAATTGGGCATGTGTAACCTTTAAGAACTTCCGACCAAGTTAGTCGTCTTCCAGAATGTTGACAATTTACCATCAAAAACTCTCTGTATTGCAAAACATAACTACCAGATGTCATTTTGACCCAATTAAGGGCTGTTTGCAATTGGGCTGTTGCACTTGGGGTCCTAAGGGGGGTAAATGCTTGAAAATCACTCCGAAACCTGTTCCGAAGACACATTCTAAGACTACGTAAACACTCGGTATTGTTTTTCAGTGACATTTTGACATTAATTTGCATCAATCTCAATAATGAACCTAATTCCTGTCTTTATTTCATCTGTATTTATTGCTATTGTTTACTTTTAGCCTTTTACTATTTAAAATGTAATGTGTGTTGTTTTTCCATGCAAGCAATTTTGGACCGACACTGCTATCTGCCTTCGCTTTCAATCCCGCCAGGCAGATCTACTCAGAATAACACTACTTTGCCTTATTTTTCCTGTTTGGATATCTTGCTGAGTTCAAGTTAAATCAAGTATTCAGCTGAAAACACAAAAAGGATAATAATATTATGCTTTCTTTCTTGGAACGATGTTGTTGTGATAGACCGTGCGTGAAAAACAGCAGGGAATCTGTATTTAAGTGACCTCAATATTATACGTAAACCTAAATGTACATTTTTAGGTGGTGTCGGAATTAGTCTATAGCTCTGCCTGAACTGCTGTCCAATTGGTTTACAAGTCCGGCTGAAGTGACAGGCCATCAAAAACTGCACAGTATGACTGATTCGGAGACGGCCCTCAACACTCGCCCAGTCGTGTCGAGAGGATCGGTGTCTTTGCAGGTTAGTACGCTGTTATTTTCAATGAAATCTATTGTAAAATGATTTCTTTGATATCATGGCACACTTTTGTCACCAAAATTAGGCAAATTGTTGTTTTTTACAATTACTGCAGCTCTGAAACCACATTTTGTGGCGATAACTTTGCCAGTGTGCCCGACAATGTGATGCCGGCATGGTGACTTATCCGTTTACAGTAAATAAAGCCACACAGACTATTGAAAGCTTACTCTAATTGTATCTCACTTACATAAGTTAGCACCGTAATGGGTAAATGTGCACTAAACAACTTTTTGTTTTCTCAGATTACACGGAATTGAGCACCCGGGCCAGACTGACACTTTCCGGAGCCTGTCCGAGACGGAACTCGAGCCGAGGAATCATAGGTCCAGGTGTGACAGAAAACTTAAAGCTCATGTCTGACGATGACTTTTTTTGCGTCAGGAAGTAAAGTGTGTTGTTTTCCCATGCGAGCAAGCCCTTTTGTTGGGTCAAATGACATCAGAAATGCTGCTTCTACATGGATTTTACCTAAAATGTGCCAAAAAATATATAAAAAGTTTGTTCGGATCTTGTTCAAAACCTGCTATGATGCACATATAATGCCATTGATGATTTGTTTTCACTTATTAAGTCATATGTTACATCTGCTATGCTATTAGAATCGAAAGTGATGCCTTGTATGGAGTCTAAGTGCTGTCTGTATGATGTAACCAAGGTCGGCTTTTCTACCTTAATTCTTGACGCGAAACGCTGTTACGCGTGACGCTTTCAACGTCAACTTTAATGAATAAATCTGTGTGTCATGGTACTGGAACTTTGTGATCTTTTTTAAAACAGATTATACCTCTGGAAAAAGTGCCTTTAATTCAAATTTGAAGGGGTTGGGTTCCCTTATAGGTTACATTATCCTAAACGGAAGTGGAATTTGGGGGGTTACATGCAGTCGGTTTGCTACTTAGTACATATGATGCAGGTCCTGGTGCATAAGATTTTAAAAATGTATCTGAAATGAAGAGTTTAGGTGTCAGTTTAAAGGTACATGTGTAAGTCACAGGGCAAAAGGCCTGATTTGTGCATTTCTTTGTATGTTAGTGGTTGCCAGCCTCAATAGTAGGGCATGGTTTTTGCCTTCAAATGGCAGTGCCGGTAGCTGTCAAAACCGGTTCATATGCTCTAAGGTAATTATTTTGAGTTACACCGTATAGAATTTTTTCAAATGCAGTTTTTTTGTAAGTTTATGAAACCACCTTTCCAGTCATGTATAGTTATATATTGGCTTATCGCTCGGTCATGGTGAAATTTGAGATCAAAGATTGCGAATTCTATATATAACAAAGAAGGAAATTAATTGGGCATGTGTAACCTTTAAGAACTTCCGACCAAGTTAGTCGTCTTCCAGAATGTTGACAATTTACCATCAAAAACTCTCTGTATTGCAAAACATAACTACCAGATGTCATTTTGACCCAATTAAGGGCTGTTTGCAATTGGGCTGTTGCACTTGGGGTCCTAAGGGGGGTAAATGCTTGAAAATCACTCCGAAACCTGTTCCGAAGACACATTCTAAGACTACGTAAACACTCGGTATTGTTTTTCAGTGACATTTTGACATTAATTTGCATCAATCTCAATAATGAACCTAATTCCTGTCTTTATTTCATCTGTATTTATTGCTATTGTTTACTTTTAGCCTTTTACTATTTAAAATGTAATGTGTGTTGTTTTTCCATGCAAGCAATTTTGGACCGACACTGCTATCTGCCTTCGCTTTCAATCCCGCCAGGCAGATCTACTCAGAATAACACTACTTTGCCTTATTTTTCCTGTTTGGATATCTTGCTGAGTTCAAGTTAAATCAAGTATTCAGCTGAAAACACAAAAAGGATAATAATATTATGCTTTCTTTCTTGGAACGATGTTGTTGTGATAGACCGTGCGTGAAAAACAGCAGGGAATCTGTATTTAAGTGACCTCAATATTATACGTAAACCTAAATGTACATTTTTAGGTGGTGTCGGAATTAGTCTATAGCTCTGCCTGAACTGCTGTCCAATTGGTTTACAAGTCCGGCTGAAGTGACAGGCCATCAAAAACTGCACAGTATGACTGATTCGGAGACGGCCCTCAACACTCGCCCAGTCGTGTCGAGAGGATCGGTGTCTTTGCAGGTTAGTACGCTGTTATTTTCAATGAAATCTATTGTAAAATGATTTCTTTGATATCATGGCACACTTTTGTCACCAAAATTAGGCAAATTGTTGTTTTTTACAATTACTGCAGCTCTGAAACCACATTTTGTGGCGATAACTTTGCCAGTGTGCCCGACAATGTGATGCCGGCATGGTGACTTATCCGTTTACAGTAAATAAAGCCACACAGACTATTGAAAGCTTACTCTAATTGTATCTCACTTACATAAGTTAGCACCGTAATGGGTAAATGTGCACTAAACAACTTTTTGTTTTCTCAGATTACACGGAATTGAGCACCCGGGCCAGACTGACACTTTCCGGAGCCTGTCCGAGACGGAACTCGAGCCGAGGAATCATAGGTCCAGGTGTGACAGAAAACTTAAAGCTCATGTCTGACGATGACTTTTTTTGCGTCAGGAAGTAAAGTGTGTTGTTTTCCCATGCGAGCAAGCCCTTTTGTTGGGTCAAATGACATCAGAAATGCTGCTTCTACATGGATTTTACCTAAAATGTGCCAAAAAATATATAAAAAGTTTGTTCGGATCTTGTTCAAAACCTGCTATGATGCACATATAATGCCATTGATGATTTGTTTTCACTTATTAAGTCATATGTTACATCTGCTATGCTATTAGAATCGAAAGTGATGCCTTGTATGGAGTCTAAGTGCTGTCTGTATGATGTAACCAAGGTCGGCTTTTCTACCTTAATTCTTGACGCGAAACGCTGTTACGCGTGACGCTTTCAACGTCAACTTTAATGAATAAATCTGTGTGTCATGGTACTGGAACTTTGTGATCTTTTTTAAAACAGATTATACCTCTGGAAAAAGTGCCTTTAATTCAAATTTGAAGGGGTTGGGTTCCCTTATAGGTTACATTATCCTAAACGGAAGTGGAATTTGGGGGGTTACATGCAGTCGGTTTGCTACTTAGTACATATGATGCAGGTCCTGGTGCATAAGATTTTAAAAATGTATCTGAAATGAAGAGTTTAGGTGTCAGTTTAAAGGTACATGTGTAAGTCACAGGGCAAAAGGCCTGATTTGTGCATTTCTTTGTATGTTAGTGGTTGCCAGCCTCAATAGTAGGGCATGGTTTTTGCCTTCAAATGGCAGTGCCGGTAGCTGTCAAAACCGGTTCATATGCTCTAAGGTAATTATTTTGAGTTACACCGTATAGAATTTTTTCAAATGCAGTTTTTTTGTAAGTTTATGAAACCACCTTTCCAGTCATGTATAGTTATATATTGGCTTATCGCTCGGTCATGGTGAAATTTGAGATCAAAGATTGCGAATTCTATATATAACAAAGAAGGAAATTAATTGGGCATGTGTAACCTCTGGATCAGCAGACGATTTATTTCATAGCCTATCTTACGGAGGAATCCGAGATAGCCGATGTATCACGATTGATATGACAGATCCCGATAGCATCCGACTCCTCATTCCGCATTGTTCGTGTAATTCCGTAATTGGATGCTGAGACTGAATCGTTAAAAGTTTTAAGGAAGTTTTTGTGCTATCGCTTAACAGGTCACTTAAGTAAGTTTTGTCATTGCCACAAGGCTATATTGACTACAATTCCTAAAGTTTTAAAGTTCTGGTAGGCCCAGGCGGAAAGGGCTCCGACTGGATCAAAATGTTCTGTAGCCAAATTTACAATTTATTTATTATTATTTTGGATGGGTGAAGAAAAAACTTGTAGCCAAATGGAAATGTATCATTTGTAGCCATTTGCTAATTTGTAAGTCCTGAATAAATTGGTAATGTAACGACTCACCCCCTTAACGACTCGCCCCATAACAACTCGCCCCATGTTTTATAACGACTCGCCCCACCTATATAACGACTCGCCCCACATACATAACGACTCGCCCTTTTAAAATTAAATGTTATTTTATATGGTTATGTAAATGAAATCAATTCAGAAGATGAATTTACGGTTCGGCATAGTTTGATAACCATCAGGATTCGGTTTAACACCATAAAAATTAAAATATGGCTCAGGGCTGTACGCAGGATTTTTTGACTGGAGGGCCCAACCTGCGAGAATTTGGGAGGGCCGGGTCCCCCCTCACTATATATATATATATATATATATATATATTGATTTTTTTAATTTGGCACTTTGCAAGGTAATTTTAATGCTTATACAAACCTTATTTTGTGATATTAATTTATGGAATATAACAAGTAAATCAGCCCATTTCGGAAGTCTTAAGCTTTAAACATTGGTGTGAATATGAAACATACATGTTTAAACTAATGACGATTATCCATATCACCTCTCTATTTGGGGGGGGGGGGGGGGGGAATTACGCCTTACTTTGGGGGGAAATAATGAAAGTCTTAAATAATCAATTTAAAATATTTTACTGTTTTCAAAAAAAATCAAGGAAACAGATAAATTAATAATACAATATTTTTCTACACTGGATCAGGTTAACTTATATAATGAGATCGATTTGTTGTTTCAATTTTACTTATTTTTTTACCAATGAACCATTAATAATTTGACATTATACTCTGTTCTCGGTACTCAATTATTTTAAATACTGAATTCTGCCAAATGCTTATCTGTTGCTGGACAAATTTATGAATCTGTTTTTCTTTTTAACAAACATGTTAAAGTGATATTAGGGTCAAAAGAGTTATTTAAAATGTGGTTACTGTCCAATTATCTGCAACTCATCTTGCTACCAGTTGTTTATAAAAATATATTTTATATTCGCTATTTTACGTGACTGGTGAGTCCTGTAAGCCGAAATGATCCGTAAAACAAAATGGTGTCCTATGAACGAATCTGCACTAAAACTAAATTTAGTATCACATCGTACATGCATGATCAGTTGTCAAACGAAAGTACGGTTGATATTCAAATGCATTATTTTTCTCTTTCCGGGATATTGTTTTAGTATGTTGATGCTGCATTAACAAATATAAGTGTATATGAAGTGAAAACACCAAAAATAAACAACGGTTGCGATAGACACATATAAACTGTTAGATGCCCATAATATCACTTCAACTATCTATCCGTAGTCTTTTTTAGTGATTTACTTTTAAAAATGATAAATACTCAGTTTTAAAGGGATCTTTTCACGCTTTGGTAAATTGACAAAATTGAAAAAAGTTGATTCAGATTCGTAAGTTTTCGTTTTAGTTATGATATTTGTGAGGAAACAGTAATACTGAACATTAACCATGCTCTAATATAGCCATTATTTGCATCTTTTGACGATTTTAAAACCTAAAAATTATAAAGCGTTGCAACGCGAAACGATTGAATAATTTGGAGAGTTCTGTTTTTGTCGTTAAATTTTGTGAAACTACGAAGATTGCTTATATAAGGTATAAAATACGTCACGAATGTGTACTCGGCGGAATAGCTCAGTAGGCTAAAGCGTTTTTACTTCAGGACTCTGGCAGGACTCCAGGGGTCACTGGTTCGAAACCTGCTCCGGGCAATGTTCTTTTCCTTTTTTTTAATTTTTTTCTTGATTTTTTACTGGAGCTTTTACGATCCAATGTTTACATTTATCAATATAAAGCATTTAATGAATAAGTTAAAAAAATGCCAAAATCTGTGAAAAGGCCCCTTTAATACCTTTGTCAGTGTTTCTGTTCCCGTTCAAATTCAGGGCCCCATTCACAATGTAAAAAAAGTATATATTATTCCCAATTGGGACCTAACAATTTTCCAATTAAAGGTTTAAAAAAAAAAAAAATTCAAACTTTTAGAGGGGAAATATACGTCTAGGGGATATGGCCTTCTCAAAGAAGGAAAAAAAAACCTGCGTCAGCAATTATCAGACCATAGTCTACGACCTCCTGTAGCAGTTGCTTCCATTTGCTGCTATTCTTTCCTTGACTAATCAAATTACATGTTACATCAGCCATTGATAGATGAAGCATTCAGAATCACAATGGGGGACTGATCGCAGATGTGTGTACAAGGCGATAAAAAAACATTGCCTAGGGGCTTATCTCCATTGGCGAGCACTAATCCCCTTGTTTATCAGGGATAATAAAACATAGCTGCTGTTTTGTATGGAGGGAAAGTGTACTGTGGGCCCTTTCACGAGAGAAAATTTTGCAGTGGGCCCATTATTTAAAAAATTATAATTCAACATCCAGCTGGGGTGGGGGGCCCGGGCCAATGGCCTGGGTACGGGCCTGTGGCTTTGTGCATAACTTACAAAAATGAATATCTTATTGCATACTATAAATATGCATATAAAAAAACTTAATTTTTAATAAAAGTTACTATGTTTTTGATTGCAAAACTAACAAAAAATGAATATGAACTTCTATACACGCATGTCTAGAGAATTAATATCTACTATTAATTTATAATTGGTGCGATGCTTCTATGAAAATGAAAAATCTTATTGCAAATTATAAATTTGTGTATCCAAATAATCTTAAATATTTAATAAAAGTTACTATATATTTGTGTCCCGTTTCGAATCTATTTTAAAACCCTTAAATGAAGGGCATTTTAATTAGTCTTTTTGTGTTTTTCACACAAACTTTACTTTAAAATGCTAATTGATTGGCGGTTCTTTTAATGTGTATGTGTGAACAATTAGCGCGGATACTAGGCTATAAACAAATTGCAAGAAAATGATACCATGTACGCTATGATGGGGCGAGTCGTTATGTATGTGGGGCGAGTCGCTATAAAGGTGGGGCAAGTCCTTATAAAACATGGGGCGAGTCGTTATGGGGCGAGTCATTAGTAATTCAATAAATTTGATGGATCCAATGGCATCCAATTAATCTTGCAGGAAAATAGGTTTAATCACAGGTACTTCAACTAGTTGCACTAATACAACTCCCAGCTATATTAATCCTCCGGGTCTGAGCTGTACATATGTACTCATAAAAGCTAAGAGCATTCAAGAAGAACTAGTAATTCAACAACAATTTTGGTCATTATATATTTTTCACACGTTACTAGTGTGGGTTAAATAGCGCTCAATTGGTCATTGTCAGCTCTGGTACTTTTTCTATGTACCCCGGGTACTCTTAAGTAAAGTTAAATGTACTGAATATTTACTGAAACGTATCTGGGAATTCTAACGCTTATTTGGTCTTAGTTGGCTATGTTTTTTAAATTACTTATCTTTATATTTATGTCAATATTCTGTAAAATGTGCTCTTTATTATCTAAACTTCTTCTCAAAAAGCATGTTGAGGCAGGTTTTGCGCATAGAAACTGTTGTTGCATATGCAAAAGCATGTGTAACAAAATTTGATTTTGTGCGGGAATGAAACTCGGTTACACAGTCTAAATTGGCGGGGTACATGTTAGTATATTTTTCGTAAGCAGCTACATTTAACTATACTTTAAGAGTACCTTGGGTACATTTAAGTAGTACCCACGCAGACAATGACCAATCGAGCTTAATACTAAGTCCCGGATGGGCCGCACACTTTTCACCACCCGGCAACAATGGCGCCCAACGTGGGGCTGTGACGCTTGCAGTTCTCCATAGAACCTGCCCATGGGTTTGTCGGGACCAGTATTTCACTGTTCCCTGTGATTCGAGGACGAATTCCAACTTGGCAGGGGAGAATGTCACGATGCGAAACTAAAGCGGGATTGGTGTAAAAATGTGTGGCGGCCCGGTTAGCTCAGTCGGGAGAGCACTCGCCCTTTAAGTGAGGTGTCCCGGGTTCGAGTCCCGGACTGTCCGCACACTTTTCACCACCTGGCGACAGAATTAAAACTAAAAGTCACTGGTGCACCATTTGGAAAATAACATATTTTTGTGGAAAAACGCATTCCACTGTTAAATACAAGAAAAAGATCTCCAGCATTATTATCATTATGTATTTGTTATAAATAAAATACAATTATTTCATATTATTTTTAAATTTGTTCCAACAGAAACAACATAAAACATGTCCTATTAAACAAAATGAAGATAGAACAACTTAATTTTACCCGATGATCTTGTTTCTGGTTACACATGATCTAGATTCAAATGCAGCGTAGATATTGTCAAGATAAACATTCTGACAAAAGTTCATAAAGATTGGTTGGTAATTGATAAATTATGGCCCCTTGAATGGTAACAAGGCTTTTCTAAGATTTGATCTTGTGACCTAGTTTTTGGACACACATGACCCAGATTGAAGGCTTTGTCACGAGAAATATTGTGACCATGTTTTATCAAGAAAAAATCTTGAAATCATGAAAATATTGTATTTTCTCATTTGACTGAGAAAACTGTTCCATGATATAGCAACAATAGCAAATTTTAAGTTATGTATGGAATTTATTGACCCAATTGACAAATTTAAGTACACTATTTTCCCTTTTATATATTAATGTAGCTACTTATTCCTGAATTTTTCAGAAAAATGGAGATTGGATCTGAGATGGAATGTGGAGATGGGCGATGTCGGGATATGTTCCTCGAATTCCTCTACATTGTTGTCCTTCCTGGCATCATCATGTTCACAATTGTCTTCTTCACCAGTATCCTTATGTGCCGTCATTCATGTAAAAGGTAAAATGTGAAAGGATTTGAATTTATTATTCAATAGTTGAAATAATTAAAAAAAAATGTTTTTCCCCTCAAATGGCCAAATTTTCTCCAAAATGTAACATTTCAAAGACATAACTTTAATGAATTTCTTATCTGTAAAGTTATTTACTTACACTGTAAAGTGCCTTTTTGCCCCTTAAAATGTTATATTTTTTTACCAGAAAGGTAACTTTTTAAACTATTACAAAAATCAAGCATTCTGTAATGAGTGTAATCAGTCCGTTATCTGTATACCATACTTTAAATTTCATTGGTAGCAAAACAATCATTTCATAGCAACTTATACATCTATAATAGTTTATTTAAATTTAATGAAACAGACTAAATATTATTAAGGAGCCTGGTAATTGACAATAACACAACAGATCACCATTCACCATTCCCAGTATTAAAGCATTTGAAATAATGTTTTATTCTAATTACTATCATGCTGGTTTGAAGCACTAGTTATCAGTCAGTCAACTAGAAAACTATATGAGTCGTGTTCTGAGAAAACCGGGCATAATGCATGTGCGTAAAGTGTTGTCCCAGATTAGCCTGCGCAGTCCGCACAGGCTAATCAGGGACAACACTTTCCGCTTTAATAGTATTTTTCGTTTAAAGGATTACTAACCACAAATGACCATAATGATGAGATGGTATGTGGCATATAACACATGCCTCTCTACCTCCAATGTCAAGTTCATACTCAGAGGTCAAAAGTAAAATTTGGGCCTACAACATCTTGTCCTGTCTGTAACTTTTTAAATTACTTACCATAAATGACCTCCATGAGGAGTCGGTGTGTCAAGTTTTATTCCCGTCCCCCTACCTTGAAGATAAAGGTCAAATGTAAAATATTTTGCTCTAAAACAATTTATGAGGACGTTTACTGTGTCATTCATCATGCAATTAAAATAACTTACCACAAATATCAGCCATGACAAGATGTTGTGTCACATATGTCCCCTTACATTATCTCCTTACATCAAAGGTCAAAGTTAAAGATCAAAGGTTACATTTGGCCAAAGCACAACTTGTACGGACTTGTAACTTCATCATTCTTTATGCAGTTTTAAATAATTTACCACAACACACAATGTTGAAAAGTAGTGTGACCTCTTGGGGAAAGACGAAGGTCACTCTAAAGGTCAAAGGTCAAACATGTGCATGATGCAGCTTGTGATATAATTACAAGGGTTATTTACAAAAGGCTTGACCTATTGCTGACATAAATCTAGTTTATAATACTGTGTTTTAGAGTAATTACACAACATTTAACATGTCTTTCGAAGCAAAATTCCTTGTACATATGAAAATATGTTCTCCATCTAAATCACTGGTGAATTAAAATCAGTAATCTATCTTAACCAGTAAATAATTATGCTCTCCTTGTTTCTTTTCAGGAAAAAGAGTACCACATTTTCGGATGAGTAAGTTTTAGACACTGCAAGCTACATATTTATAAAAAAGCTAAACACTTGTGTTTGTCTATATAATTTTTTTATTTGTAGAAGCCTAAATAACATTTCACCAGGAATGGCAGTAAGGGCTTATATTTAGGGTGAATACTGAAGCATCTTTTTATGTGTCATCATGCATCTAGTCATGACTTCCCATATAATGATATTGTGTTGATTAGGTACAAGTAGTTGTTGGTTTAAAATGATGCCTGGCAAAAATTGCAGAGTAAATACAAAAATGTAGCGAACTCTTATCATTATTTGAATAAGCTAAATCAAGTTCTGCTTTCATTTTCTTTCATATAATATCAGGCTTTTTAGGCTAAAAGTTTGAAGCTGAACAGGATAGTAATTTTAAAATATGAATTTCAAAGACTGAGTAATAACAAGTAGGCAGTTGATGTCAAAGGAACCAGGTTAAAATCTTGATGGATGTGTTTTTTTCTTTCTATTATAATTGTTTGTTTCCATTCAAACAGTATATATTTGTTAGTAAATACATGTAATTAGATCATTTTAAAAGTTGAAAATCTGGAGAGAAAAAATGTCCCTTTAAATTATAGAAATACTTGAGCGAGACACTTATTTTATCTTGCTATGGATAATACATGTAAACAGTGTCCGATTAAGCTGTGGGAGGCCCATAGGATGTGAAACTATTGGGGCCCTAGCCCCAGGCCCCAGGCCCCTATTCGGCCCAGTGCCTACAAGAATGCCAGTGCCCAGTCAATTGCAATTTTTTTTAATTAGCCTACCATAGGTTTTGCAAATAAATCATCAAGTATTAAATCAGAATTTATCATTGATATAAAATAATTGGCTTTGTCAAGTCATAAGATAAGTTAGTAAAAAATAATTGTCGAGGTCTGGTGGGGCACCTTAAAGACGCGGGGCCCATAGACAGTTGCCAACTCTGCCTAATCGCTTATTCTAAACTGTATATAAATACAACAATCATTGTTATTTTAATACCCAGTTAAAAAAAATTAACACTCAAACCTGAGTGTCTAACTTTTGTATTACTAAAGAAATTATTCTTAACCAGTATCATTTTTATTGGTCAATAAATTGGGTTTTTAATGCACGTGCGCAAAGTGTCGTCCCAGATTACCCTGTGCAGACTGCATAGGTGACGACAATTTCCGCTTTTATGATATTTTTCGTTTATAGAAAGTCACTTTTTAGCAAAAGTCCAGTTTAGATGGAAAGTGAATTCCCTGATTAGCCTGTTTGGACTGCACAGGCTAATCTGGTATGACACTTTACACACATGCATTAAGAACCCTTTTCACAGAGCACGGTCCATATTTTTTTTGAACATTTTACATTCCTCAAAAACGATGTATGTTTTGTAAGTACCTCAAACGCAAGCTGTTATTGCATATGTTTATGTTGATAATGAGGAGCTGTAACTATATGTTTAAATCGAAATAAAATATTCTGTTCTTTTCTCATCTACTTGACAGAATTTTATAAACAACTACAAATGAATCATTGTTCAGTGAACCTTTTTCAAACTTGTTAAAACTCTAATATGTTTCGATGCAAATGTAGGCATTAAATCTAAAAATTTAATAAACGTATTTTTATGCATTTGTTGTCCCAAAAGAATAAAAATCTATTCTTCTGAAATTGCAATACATAGAGGAATTATTTGTTGGATTTTGTGGAATATCGATTTTAATTCACAAGTGATCGCAGAAACAAATATTTGCAAGAGTGGCGGAGCCACGATTGAAAATATATTTTTTCTATGATCAAGAGTGAAATAAAATTGATATTCCAACAAATCCATCAAATGATTATTTTTCTATTTATGCTGAAATTATGACGTGGTAACGTAATGAAAACAACATCATTATCAATAATTTTCACTGTTACTTGTCATTGATTGAAACAACAAATTGTTAGTTTTAATCACTAATATTTCTCTATAAACCATGGAAAGCAAAAAAAAAATATGTGCTGTAACAATTAACTACCTGAGGCTCACTGCCTTACCTTGCAGAACGCAACTCCTGCAGTACAACTCAATCCGTAGAGCCTCACTAAATCTACGCCACCTCTCTCGCAACCGGGACACGCCCCTGCTGTCCGGCCGAACTGAGCGTGACTACCGCACCGTATCGCTGAACCTGGACGGGGAGGAACGCTACCACCGGTCTATGCATGCCAGTGCTAGTGCTCCAGGCACACTGCAGAGGTATTCAGTGATGGAAATTAGCGCAACCCAGCAAACCCTTGCAGTGGTTTATCATTGATCAGGCTTGCAGTTTCAGTTTTATATTATATATGCGGGCTAGTTACATTTTTGTTTGTCTCAAGTAATTTGAGTTTTCTTGTTTGAACTTCTAATTTTGATATCTGTTATGGAACTTTGTCCTTGTTTCAACTTTGAACATCTAAATTGATTTCTGGTATGGAATTTTGTCCTTGTTTTAATGTCTAAATTTGATTTCTGGTATGGAACTTTGTCCTTGTTTTAATGTCTAAATTTGATTTCTGGTATGGAATATTGTTCATGCTGCTTATATTTATTAATACACTTCAGGGCGGAATTTTTATTAACCCTTGTTTTGTAAATAATTCTGGGCCAAGTGTGAATTTAAGTCTCGAGTGCGTTCTTAGGTGGTGACCCCAGTTTTATTTCAGGATTCACAGGGGTTTACACATGGGCTGGAAAGAATGTTAACACACCTTTAAGAACTTTATTTTGCAAATATAACAAGGTACATGTATTGAAATACATTTGCAGAGATTTTTAGTGCATAAAAGACAGTTTTTCTTGCCGTTTGTGCCGATATCTTAAGATTGAAGAATAAATCATTGAATACGTCTGAAATCGGTGCCAAAATTTCATGTTTTGTGCAGCATAACCGTGTACATGAATGTTTTACACATCCATATTTTGGCCAAGAATACAGGCATATTAAATAAACTCATCTGATGTATTTCACATTGCCATAAGCAGCATAAAAAAACTGTCTTTAATGCACTAGTTGAACTTCTTAATTTGAAGAAAAGGACCACATATCGGTGTGTTTACATCCATTAACGTTCAATTGTGTACCCCACAATATCACGTGATCCTGCACCCTGGATAGGACACAACACCATTCCTGACCAATAGCATAAATCTGGTCTCTTATTTGATATTTACAAGTTTAATGAGCAATTATGAGTGAATGTAGCCACAAAGATCGATTTAACAACCTGGAATACCAAAATAAGTTTGTATAGGCAACACAACAAATTTGGGTTGGTTCAGAAAGTGGTGGGAAAGTGGAAGCAAGTAATATAATTTAGGCCTTAAACACTCTTTTCAGAGATAATGAGCGTCGACGCCACCGCCACCAGCGCTACCACAGCTCTACTGCTGATGTAGACCCCCTGAGCTATGGTGATATGCCAGTCAACACGGCCACTGTGACCACCACAGCTGTTTCTTTGAACGGAGGAGAGTCATGTACACAGTCTGGGTAAAGGAGATTTGTTACACAGGGATTTCAATACTTTAGTGTAGCGATTTTAGCATCCGCCTAGAGACCCGGAGGTCACAAGTTTGATCCCATGTGTGGGAATTTTCTTTAGATCTCTCCAAAAGATACCAAGTACTGGTTCAACCAAGGAAAGGAACTTGATATCGCTGCAATAAGCCTTAGGCTTTGGCTGCAATTGAGGCTAAATAAATAGGCTTCACCTAATTTATTTTGAAACCCTGGCTTAAGTGACTTATTTAATTGATTCAAAGTACATTGTTATAATTGATGGTGTTGTACAAAAAAAAGAGTTGATGATGTTTGCTTTTCAGATAATTTTTAATTAATTCTGTAAATTCAGTAATTTTATAAAAGTTAAATAAATGTATTGCATCATGCAAAAAAAATGCCTGAATGACAAAATGTGTTGTTTAATCTGTAGATTATTATCAAATTATCTTTGCTTGATGAATCATGAAAATGTAATGCCGTTATCACATCTATTTGCTGAGATAATTGTGTTTGAAGAGAAACAAAGCCTTTATTTGCTAACATGACAGCATCGTTATCATTAGAAACATTTCAGACTATTAAATGATCTCCTTTATTTGTTTACATGATGGCATCATTATCGTTAAAAAACATTTCAGTCTATTAAATGATCTTTATTTAGGTATTTTTTTTACATTTCTAAATACAAAAAAAAAGTTTTCTTTTATGTATGCAATAAAAATGCATAAACATATCATTTGTGCTTATACAACTTTCAGCATGTTTACTGAAACCACTGTCTAAAGCTCATTAATGTACATGTGTAACTATTAGAATCGCACTAGCAACCATGGAATGCACAATATGAAATTGACTGTTAAGGGACCTTTTCAAGTTTTGATAAATTGACAAAATTATAAAAAAATTATTTCAGATTTGCACATTTTTGTTGTTATGATATTTGCGAGGAAACGATTATACTAAACATTTACCTTACCTACATTTACATGCTCTAAAATATCCATTATATTCACGGTTTGACAATATACAAACCTGAAGATTATAAAGCGTTACACAAGCGAAAGGATTGAATAATTTGGAGAGTTCTGTTGTTGTTGTTATATTTTGTTACCTTAGGAGGATTGCTTATATATTCAATATAAAATATGCCACTCTCCGTATGAGCATGAATGTCCGAGTGGTTTAAGTTTTTTACTTTTTTCCAAGGGTCAGTGGTTCAAGCCTTATTGAGGATTACTTTTTAGCTCACTTGAGCACAACGTGCTCATGGTGAACTTTTGGGATTGCCTTTTGTCCGTCGTGCGTCATCCGTTGTGCGTTGTGCAGCGTCAACATTTGCCTTGTTAACTCTCTAGAGGTCACATTTTTTTGTCCAATCTTCATGAAATCTGTTCAGAAAATGATATCTTGAATGAGTTTGAAAATGGTTACGTTTGCTTGAAAAACATGGCTGCCAAGGGGTGGGGCATTTTTCCTTATATGGCTATATATGGCTATTGTAAAATCTTGTTATACTCAAGAGGCCCCATTTATTGTCTGATCTTCATGAAACTTGGTCAGAAGATTCATCCCAATAACATCTTGGAGGAGTTCGAAAATGATGCCGGTTGGTTGAAAAACATGGCGGCCAGGGGGCGGGGCATTTTACCTTATTTGGCTTTAGTAAAACCTTGTTAACACTCTAGAGGCCTCATTTATTTTCCGATCTTCATGAAACTTAGTTAGAAGATTTGTCCCAATTATGTCTTGGGCGAGTTTGAAAATGGTTTTGGTTTCTTTAAAAACATGGCCATCAGGGGGCGGGGCATTTTTCCTTATATGGCAATATTATATGGCTTATGTAAAACCTTGTTAACACACTAGAGGCCACATTTATTGTCCAATCTTCATGAAATTTGGTCGGAAGATTTGTCTTATTGATATCTTGCATGAGTTAAAAAATGATTACATTTGCTTGAAAAACATGCCTGCCAAGGGGCGGGGCATTTTTCCTTATATGGCTTTATAGGCTATTGTAAAATCTTGTTAACACTCTAGAGGCCACATTTATAGTCCGATCTTCATGAAACTCAGTCAGTAGATTCATCTCAATAATATCTTGGACGAGTTAAAAAATGATACCGGTTGGTTGAAAAACATGGCCACCAGGGGGGCGGGGCATTTTTTCTAATATGGCTATAGTAAAACCTTGTTAACACTCTAGAGGTCACATTTATTTTCCGTTCATCATGAAACTTGGTCAGAAGATTTTTCCCAATGATATCTTGAATGGGTTCGAAAATGGTTTTGGTTTCTTTCAAAACATGGCCACCAGGGGCGGGGCATTTTTCCTTATATGGCTTTAGTAAAACCTTGTTGACACTCTCGAGGCCACATTCATTGTCCAATCTTCATGAAATTTGGTCGGAAGATAAGGATATCTTGGATGAGTTTGAAAATAATTATGTTTGCTTGAAAAACATGGCTTCCAAGGGGCGGGGTATTTTTCCTAATATGGCTATACAGTCCAACCTGCCAATAACGACCACTCGAGGGATTTGGTCGTTGTGGTCTTTGTTCACAGGTGGTCTTTATTCGCAGGGTCGATTGAAACTTTGCAAAATATGCTAGTAGGCTTTTAACAGGTACCGTATGATGTATGTGCTCTATTGTTTAAATGTGTGAATACTAAAGCATGTATAATGTAAAAAAGAATTTAGATCACAGTTGTGTTTTATATTTACATGTATTATTTCAATTTACAAACATAAACTAACTAACGAACTAACGCTTGGATGCCACAATGGTTAACTTTCACTGACAATTTACTTATCTATCATCTATGCGCGTCGTATCACGGAGAAATTTAAGAAAGGAATAAATTTAAATTGTATGTGTACAATTTGCATCGTAATTGTAAAGAAACCGTAAATTTCCTTTATAAGTTGATATAAGCCCCAAACGTTTGATATTTTCGGCAATTAGTATATGAATAATCGCGAGCCAATAAAATAAAAAAGGCAACTTCTTACACCTTCGTCAAACTGCCAAATGCATAAAAGAAGCAGGTGGCTACCAATTAGCAATGTGTGTTAAATAAACAAAAAAAACAGCTATCGAGTAAACTGTCACTTGCCAATATCTCCATAGCGACCGACCAGTGCACTGGTAACATGTTTATCACGTGACTATCACAGCATTATGGCGGTCATTGTTTTATTGACAGTTGTGAAATCGTTAATTGTTATGATTGAAGTGGTCACTGTAAGCCTCTTTCAAGGAATACAAGATTTTTTATTTTGCAAATCGATGACAACGTACAAAGTTTAATAGAAAATCCTTCAAAAAAAATATATTGTCATTGTATTAATAAGTTAGTGTATGCTGTTTTGTCAAATCTAAATTATTCATTATGAAACGTTATATTATGATAATTAAAACGATTTTGTTAGTCACTCGACTTTTGGGAATGTAAAATGGTGGTCGCTGGTCATTGACGTGGTCGTTGTTAGCTATCAAATTCGACTTTGGAAATGTAAAATTGCGGTCGCTGGTCGTTGTTGGCAGGTGGGCGTTATTCGCAGGTACAGAGTATAGTGAAATCGTTCCGGGGGAAATCAATGTGGTCGTTATTGACAACTGGTCGCTATTCACAGGCGGTCACTCGGGCAGGTTGGACTGTAGTAAAATCTTGTTAACACTCTAGAGGCCATATTTACTGTCCAATCTTCATGAAACTTGGTCAGAATATTCATCCCAATAATATCTTGGACGAGTTCAAAAAAGAGGCCGGTTGGTTGAAAAACATGGCTGCCAGGGAGCGGGGCATTTTTCCTTATATGGCTATAGTAAAACCTTGTTAACACTCTAGAGGCAACATTTATTTTCCGATCTTCATGAAACTTGGTCAGAAGATTTGTCCCAATAATATCTTGTTATCTCAGGTGTGCGACTTTGGGCCTTTCAGGCCCTCTTGTTTTCTTTCTTTACACTTATCAATTTAAAGCATTTAATGACAAACTTTAATAGATTCCAAAATATTTGTTAATAGGTCCCTTTAATATTGGGTTAGGCAGGTAACTTATGTCAGGAAACATTTAATATATTTTCACTGAATCTTTAAACTTTATCAGATTAGTAGCAGGACCTCATTTAAAAATAATAGTTAAGCCCAGTTTTAGAATAACTTGCAGAAGAGACTTATTTCATTGATTCATTTTATGTATTTAAAGTTGATTATGTTGTACAAAATAGTATTTGTACTGTAAAGATCTCATATAGTTTTCTATAACATCTTGTACTTTTTTAAAATGAAATTATTGCACACTTGCAAGCAAGAAAGTGGGCTTGAACCAATCCTATTAAAACAGGGCCAATATTCAACTCCAATTCAAGAACACCCGCTTTTGAAAATGCCGGGTACCAATGCTGCTTATATCATTTACAAGTAATGCTTTGTAAAGAAAGCTTTAAGTTGTGAATAAAGAATCTACCTAAGAACTTTCTTAGAAAAGAAAAGAATTAAGAATTTTCTTTTTTTCTTATTCGTAAAGAATTGTTGGTGAATATGGGTCCTTGCTTCATGCATTTTTAAGAAATTGGGGCCAGGAGTTAAATAACATGGTCCCTAAAATTTTCAGGGGTTTAATAAAATATCCAGTGGTCAAAATTAGTAATAACTTATTTTGTTTGAGCATATATGTTTTATGCTTTGCAAAGGGTTTTTTATATATAAATTTAAGTTGAATACTACTTAAAAATTATGCAAAGCAGATAATAAATATGTGAAAATGCTTACTTCACATAAGCTGGATTCTGCTTCAGTTTTAATCCCCACTTATTTATTCTTAATACCTTTATGCATACAAAACTAATGGCTTACCCTACATAATTATATAAATGTTATGTTTTGACACATTTTAATTGAAGCAATTTTCTTTGTGATGCAAGTAAATTGGATTGAAAAAAATTACTCTAGAAAATTACTTGCTCTTTGCCTCATTTTAATGCACTGGTTTGCCATGAATCTTTTTGCGAACGCACTTGCATGTAATATTTCTTCATAACTTGAAAACTGCATCATCAAACAGATGGCTTCCTATCGGTAACTTTAGCTTGCATTTTTTAATCCACCAAAGTCCAAGAAAAATCACACACAAAAAGTGTCCAACAAATAATATTGGTTTCCCAGTACATGTATGAACACTGCTTGCTAATAACTTATGTCATTGTTATTAACCCTTTCAGTACGGGAACCGAATTTTGAAGGCCTTTGCAAACAGTTTGGATCCAGATGAGACGCCACAGAACGTGGCGTCTCATCAGGATCCAAACTGTTTGCTATTCTGATAGTATTCTTTGAAAAAAATCGAAGAAAATGCTAATTTTAGAAATTCAGCAGACGACATTTTAGCAGAAGACAAATTTCCCAGCATTCAAAGGGTTACTGTATCCAATAGTTTCTTATAAATGGGTGATAATCTTTGGAACAAGGAAAATCCAGGATGATTATCAGGCATTTAAAATTCGGTTCCCGCACTGAAAGGGTTACCATTCATCTTTTCTTGAAGACAAGTGATGACTTGCATGTGTGATACCCAACAGTTCATACAACACACATCTTAACATAAAATGATTTAAATGGAGTCACTACATTTTAGCAATGGATAAAGAATTGAGATTTTAACAATAGCCAAACATAAAAATATAAAAAACAAAGTCATAATTAGGATACTAAGTCTTTATGAGCTGATACATTTACTTAGTTCTTATAGGTTGCTTATATCTCTTAATTATCAAGTTCCATTTGAGTAAATATTTCATACTTAATAATATTTCATACTTACTGTAATAGAATGGCCCACTTGTGATCACAATGATACATATGAAATATTAACAAGTAAATAGAGTTTATGTTCCTATTAGAATATACCGGTAATTGCATGTACATTACAAAATGATGGGCTGTCTTTTGTTTATTTTTCTGAAAATTTACAATGAAGAGCTTCTTTTGGATTAATGAGTGATCAATAAGATAAAAAAGCATATTTAAATGGAGTCGCTGTGAAGGTAGAGCAGTATTAATTTAGTGAGACATATTTGTTGAGCGAACATTTCCACACTTCTCGTGTGATTTAATTGAAATTCAAATATGTCATCACTATGAAGTGTTCATTTGTAAGACACTTTTCATGTCCAAAAATCCATGTACATCTTTTCCTGAGTTATTTGCCCTTTAACCCTTTGCATGCTGGGATATTTGTTGTCTGCTAAATTGGTGTCTGCTGAATTTCTAAAAGCATCATTTGCTTTACTTTTTTAGCTCACCTGAGCACAACGTGCTCATGGTGAGCTATTGTGATTGCCTTTTGTCCGTTGTGCGTAGTGAGTCGTGCGTCGTCAACATTTACCTTGTTAACACTCTAGAGGCCACATTAATTGTCCAATCTTCATGAAACTTACTCAGAACATGTGTCCCAATAATATCTTGGACGAGTTCGAAAATGGTTCCGGTTGATTGAAAAACATGGCCGCCAGGGGGCGTGGCAGTTTTATATATAGCAAACCTTGTTAACACTCTAGAAGTCACATTTATTGTCCGATGTTCATGAAACTTTGTCAGAACATGTGTCCCAATAATATCTTGGACTAGTTCGAAAATGGTTCCGGTTGGTTGAAAAACATGGCCGCCAGGGGGCGTGGCAGTTTTCCTTATATGGCTATAGTAAAACCTTGTTAACACTCTAGAAGTCACATTTTTAGTCCAATCTTTATGAAACTTGGTCAAAACATGTGTCCCAATAATATCTTGGACGAGTTCAAAAATGGTTCCAGTTGAATGAAAAACATGGCCCCCATGGGGCGGGGCAGTTTTCCTTATATGGCTTTACTGTATGGTAAAACCTTGTTAACACTCTAGAAGTCACATTTGTGGTCCAATGCTCATGAAACTTGGTCAGAATATTTGAACTAATAATATCTGGGCTAAGTTCAAAAATGGTTGAGATCAGTAAATAAAACATGGTCGCAAGGGGGCGTGGCATTTTTCCTTAAATGGCTATTTACTACAAAACCTTGTTAACACTCTAGAAGTCACATTTATTATCCAATCTTTATGAAACTTGATCTGAACATTTGTTCTAACAATAGCTTGAGTGAGTTTGAAAATGGTTATGGTTTGTTGAAAAACATGGCCGCCAGGGGGGGGGGGGGGGCAGTTGTCCTTATATGGCTTTAGTGAAAACTTGTTGACACTATATTAGTCACATTTATTGGCCAATCTTCATGAAACTTGGTCAGAACATTTGTCCCAATGAAATTTTGCCAGAGATTGAAGCTGGGTCATATGAGCTCAAAAACTAGGTCACAAGGTCAAATGTAAAAAAACATGTTAAAAGTCACTTTTTTGGTCCAAAATAATCTTCATAATCTTCATGAATCAGCTTGCATTTTTTTTCAGAATAGTCTAGTTCCTTTGGCTTTCAGGTGAGCGCCTTAGGGCCTGATGGCCCTCTTGTTTCAAAGACCGCTATCAGAATAGCAAACAGTTTGGATCCTGATCAGACACCACGCTTTGTGGCGCTGATCAGGATCCAAACTGTTTGCAATGGCCTTTAAAATTCGGTTCCAGCGCTGAAAGGGTTAACATTACTGAAAAATTGGTGCTGGGGTAATAAAGATGTTTGTGGCAAATTCGAAGTTTTTCTTTTTGTCTATTTCAGGGTGGAATATGCAGAGATCAACCATGAAGCCCTGGCGTCTGGAAGTGTCCCAGAATATGTACAAAATGAGCAGCTGGTCATTTAAAATAAGGTCCATAAATATGTTAAAACAATGGATCTTTTCAAAAATAGTTTATATTGAATATCTTACCA
This sequence comes from Dreissena polymorpha, assembly GCF_020536995.1. Classification (NCBI taxonomy): domain Eukaryota; kingdom Metazoa; phylum Mollusca; class Bivalvia; order Myida; family Dreissenidae; genus Dreissena; species Dreissena polymorpha. The sequence goes on along the minus strand of NC_068368.1, from coordinate 60,075,447 downwards.
ATCAATTGGACAGCAAAATATGCATTGAAATCAATAAGATAATGCTGTTTGGTAGCTTTGATTCAATAGTTTCTGTACTGGTAGCTGTGATTCAATAGTTTATGTACTGGTAGCTTTGATTCAATTGTTTCTGTACTGGTAGCTGTGATTCAATAAGTTGTGTACTGGTAGCTTTGATTCAATAGTTTATGTACTAGTAGCTTTGATTCAATAGTTTCTGTACTGGTAGCTTTGATTCAATAGTTTCTGTACTGGTAGCTGTGATTCAATAGTTTGTGTACTGGTAGCTTTGATTCAATAGTTTCTGCACTGGTAGCTTTGATTCAATATTTTGTGTACTGGTAGCTTTGATTCAATATTTTGTGTACTGGTAGCTTTGATTCAATATTTTGTGTACTGGTAGCTTTATTTCAATAGTTTCTATACTGGTAGCTTTGATTTAATAGTTTGCGTACTGGTAGCTTTGATTCAATAGTTTCTATACTGGTAGCTTTGATTTAATAGTTTGCGTACTGCTGGCTTTGATGCAATAGTTATACCCCCATTACCAATGGTAATGCAAAATAAGTCAAGTTTGATGATGAGCAAAATCACATAATTAATGCCATAATTATTGCCCTTAGATTGTCCAAATTTTCATTTTATTATACAAAATCCTTGTAAGCAAAGTTTGATGTTTGGTAAGGGGGGTCAACTCAAAATATAGGTCACCATTTCAAATCTTACAAAAACAAAAACACTCCCTACGCCAGACTTTTGGTTCAATAATGATGAAACTTGACCAGGTTGTTTGTCTGGTCAATATCTAGGTAAAGTTTGACATTTGGTAAAGATTGAATGAACCGACTCCTCTCAGGTGAGCGAACTAGGGCCATCTTGGCCCTCTTGTTATTGTAGGTATGATATTTGTGAGGAAACAGTTATATTGAACTTTTACTATGCTAGAACATATCAATTATATGCGTCTTTTGACGAATTACTAGTCTGAAAATTATAAAGCGTTACAAATGCGAAACAATTGAATAATTTTGCGAGTTCTGTTGGTATCTTTATATTTTGTAACATTACACTCATAGCTTATAAATATAAAGTATAAAATACAACATTAACTGCTACTTTTATTCCAAGGGTCAGAGGTACGAGCCCAGATGAGAAATACTTCTTTTCTTTCTGTTATTCTATTCTTGTTTTTAACTAGGGCTTTTTAGTTTCCAGTCTTTACATTTATCAAATTATAGCATTTAATGACAGATTTCAATATATGCCAAATGTTTCAAGGTTCATTTAAGTTAAATCGACTTGTAGGAAAATGATAATGTGTATTCCTTTTGCACTGAATACATCGTTTATTAACATATAAAAAGTAATCTCTTAGAAACTTCACAACCATCTTTTAAACTTATGCCAGTTAAAAAGCTTTGATTTGTATTCACTATTTTATAGTTTGAGTGCAATTCTTGGATTACTATTTTATATTGTTTTATTGTGCTATAAAAACGTTGATTTTTGAAGATACATTTATTGCTTTTATTTTAGTCGCTGCAATTTTGTCAGTCACAGTCCTGGTTTTTTGTCCTTCGTCCAGATTTTGCCTCACTTCTCTGAAACCGTTGGTGGGTTTTAACATGTAACCAAACTTTAAAGAAATGTTCTTCTGATGGTCCTATGTAAATTTACTTAAATTTAAAGATATATATTGATCCTGTCACATGCCTTTAAATCAGCCCGATAACCAGGTAACCTAATATCCCAAAAGATATTAGGCTAGATGACCACGTGACCTCGAATATCCGTCAGTTACTCTCCGCGCATGCACACGCCTGTACTATTTTCTAAAATATACTTGTATTCAATTAAAAAAACATCAAAATACATGTAAAGCACTGTTTGTTTAAGCATTATTATTTTAACAGCATAATTTCGTCTTTGTGTATTGAATTAATAACGATTGACTCGATTTCTGTGTTGTTTAACAAGATGGAAGCTAGCCTAAGCGTTTTGCATGACGTGACGTAACAATGTTTTTGTTCGCGCGTGTTTTTTCCCATATTAAATATTTAAACACAAAATACTCGAAAACTAGATATTTTAGAAACATTTCAACGAATGTTGTAAATGTGACAGGATAAATAGAATAATAGGTTGGTGACGTGGATGGAGAATGGTTATCTGGCTCGTCGTCGGATCTTATCGGGTTCGCCTTCGGCTCACCTAACTTCCTCCGACTTGCCAGATAATCATTCTCCATCCACGTCACCAACCTATTATTCTCTATTTAATTGCTAAGTTGCCATGGAAAGCTACAGCTTGCAAAAGAAGCAAACGGGGAGAATCTTCTTGTCATAACCAATATAGCTCGATTTCAGAAAAAAAGTTTTCACATCAATTATCTTTTTTTGAATACCTCAAAACAATATGGCAAAAATTTGCCGCCAGGGTAAGTAATGCTCGATTGGTCTTTGTCGGCTCGGGTACTTCTTAAATGTACCCCGGGTACGAAAAATATACTAAAACGTACCCGGTCAATTTAGACAGTTCCCGAGTTTTATTACCGCCCAAAATTCGATGCCGTAAAACGCGCTAAGGAATACGAAAACAAATCTCTTCGAACAAAACCTGCCAATCCATAAAATGCTTTTTGGGGTATGAGTTTCGAAAGAGTGGAGGCCATTTGACAAAATATTGTCATACATATGAACATAGTTAATTCGAAAAAAAAGCCAAACAACGACCAATTTAGGCTCGATTGGTCATTGGCGATTCAGGTACTACTTTAATGTACTTGTGCAAACTTAAATGTACCCCGGGTACGGGAAATATACTGTCAATCACACGAATAATTTAGAATGTACCCGAGGTTTATTCCCGTTCAAAATCCGATGTCGTAAAACGCGCTACGGTAAACGAAACAAAATTCTCTTTGAACAAAAGCTGCCGCAACAGGCTTTTTGAGTAGGGTTTCTATAATATAGAGTTCATTTTACAAAATATTGCCATAAATATGAACATAATTAATTCGAAATAATTAGCCGACAACCACCATTTTAGCGTAGAATTCCCGGGTACGTTTTAGTGTTTGTTCCCTACCCGGTGTACATTTAAGTATACGAGTATATTTAAGTAGTACCCGAGCCGACAATGACCAAGCGAGCCCAATTTAGCGTTAGAAAAGCCGGGTGCGTTTTAGTATATTTTCTGTTCCCGGAGTACATTTAAGTATACTTAAGAGTACACAGGGTAGTACCCGATTCGACAATGACCAATCGATCGAAGTTTCTGATTTCCTGATGATGTTCTGTCCGAAAATGAGACCGTAAAATGGCTTTGTTGCCATGGTCATACAATTTGTTGGGGTATTTCTATTTCTTTAGAGTATTTTTCTGCAGCAGCTAACGACTGTAATTGAAATTTCACGCGGCACTCGATAAAATCTGTATATGCGATATCCTGCAATATGTATATAGTCTGTTTCCAGGTCTACAACTTACAATAAGATGCTATAACAGAGGGTGTGATCGCCACTAGCTGTTAGCTTTATTTGACGTTTTCACACACATATGACCAACAATGTATTTGTACTACTTGTAGTGACTTATTTTGTTCCCTACCTCGAACCCGAATCTTGTACTTGTTCCCGTGCATTAAGTAACTAAAACAAGTGGTATCTAGTTAACATCGCTACAAATTAACCATTTGCAGAAGAGTCACGTGATGATTGGGAACTCTGCTGCAAATAATACACATAAATATGGGGACCTTGGTCGACAGGGTGCTGCTGATAGTGATTATTGTTGATGTGATGATGTGAACCCTTTGCATGCTGGGAAATTTGTCGTCTGCTAAAATGCCGTCTGCTCAATTTCTAAAAATAGCATTTTCTTCAATTTTTTTCAAAGAATACTATCAGAATAGCAAACAGTTTGGATCCAGATGAGACGCCACGTTCTGTGGCGTCTCATCTGGATCCAAACTGTTTGCAAAGGCCTTCAAAATTCGGTTCCCGCACTGAAAGGGAACTGGGGAGGGCTAATCTCTTATCTGATACCATACTGTGTCTGCCACAATCAACTTAAGATATACCCGCTAATGAGACATATGTGAACACCCATATATCCATAACCTATGTATGTAGCGGGAACACAATCAGCAGTATACTAGTATCTTTACGTAAGGAACATTCGGTAGTGTACGCGGTGATTAAGAGTTATCTCCTGTAAGTGAATCTGCAAATGCATAAACTAAGATGCATACATTATCATGAATTGCAAATACTAAAGGATCATAATGACATAATCCTGGTAGAGAAACACGAAACATAGAGAATATTTGATAGGTGTTTGCGAGTCTTGAATTTACCAAACGAGTCAAAGGAAAGATTAAATGATGAGGCTTATAGATTCACATGCATGTCATCTGTCCATATTTATTACCTGATCAGATTAAATAAGATTACATACGAGTAATAAAGATTAAATAAGCTTCAATCAGATTAAATCAGATAAAATCGGATTAAATAATATTCAATCACATTAAATAAAATTAAATCAGATTGAATAAGATTACAAGTCCTCGATCTCAGGCAGAACTTTATACTCAAAGTATTTCTTCTTGTGCTTCATCGTGTACAGAACCCAGGGTCCATATTTTTCGGGCACGTGAGCATCCTCTTCTTGTGTATATTGCCACAGGAAATTTAATCCGATGTCGTTGTGGTAGTTGGGACTAAGGAAGAACGGAACAGAATATCTGTCCTCTCCGATATCCAGGACTCGATGACGAGTCGCTTTGAAACGTCCCCAAAGCATTCGCGAGAAGGTGTCGCCAATGTTCATAATCAAACTTCCGGGTCTAGTCTTCACTTCGATCCACGTTCCATTGGCTTGCATGACCTCAAGACCACCAAAGTAAAACGGCGTCAGAAGAGTCATGAAGTCGGAGTCCGTGTGTTCCGGTGTTGTGACCACCTACATCTTCGAGCCGGGCAATGGCCGGTGGCTCCCCTACCCACGGTGGGTAGTGCTGTATCCTAAAGGTTGAGCAAGGGTTTGGGCTGAAAAGGTCCGCTAACGATTCATCGGGAATGCCAAGTCCGATTGCGCACAGTCGAAGCAATTCCATACAGGCTTCGTGCATGAATTCGTACTGTCCCTGAAGGAATTCCTTGAATGGTAAAGTTCCGTCTTCTTCCGGCCAAGTGGATTCTCATAAAACCAGTTCGATTTCGAAACAGTCGGATCATCTTCTTTAACGTCTCGAGCAAACTAAAAACCCTTTTTTCTACTATGTTCTCCGGGAACCACCGAAAAGTATCCTCGGTAAATATTGGAGTTTTCCGGATTGAACGGATTTTGCATTATTTTTCTCTTGAAATCAGTGGATTTTGCGAAGAACCATTTGCAGCAATCCCATAAACCCTTGAAATATATGCCTTGTAGGTTATCGATAAATGCAAATACAACGCTTTCTAAGACGTCAACTGTTTTTTTGGCCTGCTCCTCTCTGTCAGTCTTGGCCTTTGCAAAGTCGATGATTGGTAGATCAATGAGTGCACCGGACGCCATTCCGAATGATCGGCCCTTAACGAACAAAAACATAATTCGCGTTGTAGTAAAAATATACTTATAAATATTGTTGAAATGGTATATGTTATACATTGAATTTGATTATTTTGCATCTTCCTATTTTTAACAATATGATCATTTTTGTCTTTGAGGTGGAAAACTTATTTGGTTAGGTAGTAGAAATTGGAAGATGTAAAATATTTTTGTTGTTTTCTGTTTTCTTGTTTTATGAAAAACATCGTTAGTATTTTAATGTTTTGCATCGTTTGTACAGATACTACTTGGATATCATTTGGTATCAGTACATAAAAACCAAACAATCTTAATAGACAGGATATTACATATTAAGCCTATTTTACCTTGCTGAATAAATCTCACAAACAGCAAACACCAAAACCAAAATCAAACAAAAACAGGCAATCAATAGTGATATCTACTTTACCTATATACCACATTTTATCGGTTGTTATCTAATACATGTATGTTGAATGAACTCTGACATTGAACTTGTATATTGACGTTCAAATTTAACATACCTGACGATATAATTTTTGAACTTTCAACTGCTTAGAACTTTTGATCTATTTTGAGATAAAGTCCTATTCTACGTATATTGTGTAAAGGTAACTGGACTATTGGTCTAGAGACAAAACTGGGCGCTCCATTTCAGAATACTAGAAAAAAACATTTACAAAACCTTTAGTAAGGTTTGCATATGCATGCATTTGTATTAAAATAAGAACAAGGCAAGTGATAAAACCGATCATGGCATTAAAGGGGCCTTTTCACAGATTTTGGCATGTATTAAAGTTTGTCATTATATGCTTTATATTGATAGATGTAAACATGGGCTCTAAAACGCTCCAGCAAAAAATCAAGAATACAATTTCAAAAAAAGAAAAAGTAACCATCAACAGGGCTCGAACCACTGACCCCTTGAGTCCTGGAGTAAAAGTCTTTCCATAAAACCACTCGACCATCCATGCTCATACTATGATCGATGTATTTTGTTACTTTATATAAGCAATCCTCGTATTTTCACAAAATATAACGACAGCAACAGACCCCTCCAAATTATTCAATCGTTTCGCGTTGCAACGTTTATCATGCTCTAATATAGCCAATATATGCATTTTTTGACGATTTAAAAACCTGAAAATTATAAAGCGTTGCAACGCCAAACGATTGAATAATTTTGAGAATTCTGTTGTTGTCGCTATATTTTGTGAAACTACGATGATTACTTATATATAGTATAAAATACACCTGACATTTTGTGCGGAAGAATGATCGAGGGGTTTAAGTCGGAGACTTTTTACGCCAGGACTCCAGGGGTCAGTGGTTCGAGCCCTGTTGAGGGTTACTTTTTTCTTTTTTTAATTGTATTCTTGATTTTTTGCTGGAGCTTTTTATAGCAAATGTTAACATTTATCAATAGAAAGCATTTAATGACCAACTTCAAAACATGCCAAAATCCGTGAAAAGGTCTCTTTAATGTAAAAAGTCACGTTAATGTGCTTGCTAAATTTCTGTAGCGACTAGTTCACTACGCATATAAAACTACAACTACAATTCCATTCGACAATATAAGTTAACTATAAAGAATTTTAAAGACCTTTCCAACACTGTTCGACTATTTTTGCTTTCCATCAATATCGCTCTTTGGCATATTGTAAAACTCTATTAAAGTTTAACAAAAAGTATTCTTTAAATGTTTACACGTTTGTGTTTAAACTCAATATGGGCCGTGCTCTGTGAAAAGGGGGTTTAATGCATAATTATTCGTAAAGTGTCGTCCCATGTTAGCATGTGCAGTCAAAAAGTGCGCCCAACGGGGGACTCGAACCCCCGACCCTCAGATGTCTAAGTTGCCTTAAAAGTCTGATGCTCTACCGACTGAGCTAGCCGGGCTTATACACGAAATATCGTATTTGGTTTACGACAGGACGGACTAACATGGTAGTAATAAACACCTTTAAAAGTTTTATTTACATTCGATAAAGGATCAATTTTATCATGCGTACGAATGTAAGATTATTACAAGTGACAAACACACACAATATTTAAATTATATTGTGTGTGTTTGTGGCGTGGAAATAAGTATGAAAGCCGGTTAAAATGAATTGATATGAAAGTATGATACAGTCAATGAAGGATTAACTTTTATATGCGATTGTAATTGTTTATACAATATATTTATACAATATAATAATTAAACAATTGAAATTGCAAACACAGTATCAGTCAGATTTTGTAAATCATGATCTATCATTCAACAACCAACAATATGAGAAGTGTGGCTACCCAAAATTTAGTCAGTGTTGTAGTAAACTGTTTAAGAAAAAAAGTTGAAACCAGTTAAAATAAGTTTATAGTTATACAGAGCAGACTTTGGAGAAGGTTTAAATTTGATATTCACACACTTCAGTTTGCGGGGATTTTACTCGCTTCATGAAAAATAAATAAAATTTGTCCATTTATTGTAATGATAGTGTTCACACACAATCTTATTTGTGAAAACTATCTTAAAGGGATCTTTTCGCGGTTTGGTAAATTGACAAAATTGAAAAAAGTTGTTTCAGATTCGCAAATTTTCGTTTTAGTATGATATTTGTGAGGAAACAGTATTACTGAACATTTACCATAGTCCAATATAGCCATTATATTATCTTTTGACGATTTGAAAACCTAAAAAATATAAAGCGTTGCAACGCGAAACGATTGAATAATTTGGAGAGTTCTGTTGTTGTCGTTTAAATTTACGAAACTACGAAGATTGCTTATATAAGGTATAAAATACTTAATGTAATAAGTAATACTTGTGTATACCCGGCGGAATAGCCGAGAGGACTCATGCGATATTACTTCAGACTTACTCCAGGACTCCGGGAGTCGCTGGTTCGAGCCCTGGTACCGGCTACTTTTTTTTCCTTTTTTAAATTTTATTCTTGATTTTTTACTGGAGCTTTTAAGATCCAATGTTTACATTTATCAATATAAAGCATTTAATGACAAACTTCAAAATATGCCAAAATCTGTGAAAAGGCCCCTTTAATATTATAAATTTATTTTTTCAAACATAACTATAATATTTGAATTAAATTGAAGTAAGATTAACACAATACAATAATGTGCCAGGTATGGGCACTGTACCCGGCACATGTGGTGGCAGGTATGGGCACTGTACCCGGCACATGTGGTGGCAAAAGATAGCTCACTATCATGAAGCCAAAAAGTCATGTGGATAAAAAACGGAGTTTAAACCCTAAGTCGCTCATACACGTTTTTGATAAATAAACGATAAAAAGCGGTACTAACGCTTTTTATTTTTACGGTTACAATTTAAAAGTATCGATCAAACATATATTCTTCTTATTTTTTTCTTAACCAGGGAGCCGTTTCATTGACGATCGTACAACAATTTTAAATTACGAGAGAATTTTGTAATCTTAAAAAGTAGACGAACTAGCTTGCCATGCCCGTCAAATATATACGGCGCTTGAGATGCCAATGTAATTAATTTAGTACTGTTAATGTATAATCATATGATATGGACTTAAGCAATTATGTATCTTCGTAAAATGTATCGTATCGTAAATTTGTACTACGATGTTTATTGAAACGTTCCCCTGCAGGAGTGTACTTTTGCTTCTTTGAATATCATGAAATTTTTATTGTCATTTTGCCAAACAGTGAAAAAGTCCCTTTAAGGCATCCCGTTTTAATATTAAAAATCGTCTGAAAGACTAAGTGCGTCCATGCTATGATACAATAGTTTGATGTAAATGTACTTAAAGCTGCAAATATATTCGTTTCGATTCGATGTGCAGTACATGTGTAGGAGTGAGGGACAAAATCAGCGACGCCACATACTTTATAATAGTCAATATTATTGACGATGCTGGAACAGCATCGTCTAAGGTATGATAACCATCAAAAAATTCTTCACAATGGCGACCTATGTAAAAGACCGAGCCAGTCCGATTGAGATAACTCGATTTTTCAGTTACTTCCCTTGGGCATTCGATTCTCCTAGCAGAGTTGTCGTTCGTGTTTCAACATTCAACAATGGCCGCCCCCACGAGAGTCTCGATTCAAAACTTTCTTACGGCATAAATTGGCTTGTTTCGCTATTTAAAAGCAGTCATTTATGATATATGAATTATTTATTCACTAAATCTCCGCTAATGACAACAATGAATGGAATTCGAAGGATATATTCGTTGTGAATGGATCACTTTCTACAACAATGACTTCGCCCATGAGAGACTTTATAACACTCGTGTCAAAACTTTCTTACAGCTTAAATCGGCTTGTTTCGCTATTTAGTAATGCAACAATAAATGGAATTCGAAGGATATATTCAATGTGAATGAAGCACTTTCTGGATCTCGACAGCTTGACAAGGCAAAACTGGCATACGGATGATACTGGTAATTTTAGTTATCAATTTAAGTCACATTTTGCTTTATAAATTTTGTTCGAGCATTTTGCGACCTATTGAATGGCTATGATACCCGAAATCAACATGTCGTATGGGATTTGCATATCACCAAGCTGTCCTGAAATACAACATTGATTACAAACTCTTTACTCAAATTACTGGTTTGTATGAATTCTTTCTTCTTTCTATTTAATGTTGTTGTTATCATTATAGTCCAAATAATTAGACGTAATTTACCGTTTAGTCCATGTATATCGACCTCATATTTATAGGAGTAGATATTAATTATGTTAAAGGGGCCTTTTCACAGATTTTGACATGTTTTGAAGTTAGTCATTAAATGCTTTATATTGATAAATGTAAACATTGGATCTTAAAAGCTCCAGTTAAAAATCCAGAATAAAATTCTTAAAAAAAAGTAGTCCGCAGCAGGGCTCGAACCAGTGACCCCCTTAGTCCTGGAGTAAAAACGCATTAGCCTGCTCAACTATTCTGCCAAGTATAAATGGTTGACGTATTTTATACCTAATATAAGCAATCTTCGTAGTTTCACACAATAAAACAACAACAACATAACTCTCCAAATTATTCAATCGTTTCGCGTTGCAACGCTTGATAATTTTTTAATCGTTAAAAGATGCATATAATGGCTATATTAGACCATGGTAAATGTTCAGTAATACTGTTTCCTAAAAATAACATAACTAATACGAAAATTTGCGAATCCGATACAACTTTTTTCAATTTTTGTCAATTTACCAAAACGTGAAAAGACCCCTTTAAAGTTAAAGTGATGGAATGGGCATTTTGCACTGTTGAATTGAGCTGAAAAGAATTAACGGATCAAAAGAGTTAGTTAAATTGTGGTTACTGATCAATTTTCTGCAACTCATCTTGCTACCAGTTGTTTATAAAAATATATTTTATATTCGATATTCTTACGTGACCCACCCAGTCCTGTAAGCCGAAATGATCCGTAAAACAAAATTGTGTCTTTGTGTCGTATGAACGAATCTGCACTAAAACTAAATTTAGGTTCAAAACGTACATGCATGATCAGTTGTTAAATGAAAGTACGGTCGATATTCAAATGCATTATTTTTCTTTTTCCGGGATATTGTTTTAGTATGTTGATGCTGCATTAACATATAAGTGAATATGAAGTGCAAACACCAAAAATAAACAACGGTTGCGATAGACACCTTTAAACTGTTAGATGCCCATAATATCACTTTAAATGAACTGTATCCCAGTAAAAGAGACATTAAGGCGATTGTGGCCAGTTTAAATCCAGTTCAGCCTGCAGCTGCTTTAAAGCTGTTTGCATAAGAGCGGTTTTCTGACAATGACAAATAGTTTAATTGGCTACTGATTAGACTGCCCTTTTCCTGTGACCTGGCTAATTAAATTCAGAAGCCTGGTAACAGTTTAACGTTAACTTCTACTTCGTACTTCCTACAGTCAATTGCTGACTATTACAGGAAGGCCTATTATAGGCAGATGTGGACATTGTCGAGTCCGTTTCCTGGGAAGAACCAGTACTTGGTGTATGTGGAGGAGATAATGAGATTGCTCCCCGAGTAGGGAGCGAACCCACGAACTCCCGATCGCTAGGCGGACACCTCATCCACTACACCACCGCGACCTTAATGTTACCAATGTGTCAGACCAGGGCCTTGATTTTGAAATCTAGGACATGCATTGTCAGAAGATGTCATTTAAGATTATACATTTTTTCAAACACATACACATGCATACAAATATAAATAGTAAAATGCACTAAGTCAGAAGGCATTTGACTTCGGCTGCTGCCTTGACACACCAGGTGTTTCGGTTGCAATAGTTTGATGGACTCACTACTTGGATGTGTAGTTACATTATTTACAGTATATCAAACAGTATAATATTATTATGCCCCCCTTCGAAGAAGAGAGTGTATATTGTTTTGCACATGTCGGTCCGTATGTCCGTCCACCAGATGGTTTCCTGATGATTACTCAAGAACGCTTATGCCTAGGATCATGAAACTTCATGTGTATATTGATCATGACTCGCAGATGACCACTATTGATTTTGAGGTCACTAGGACAAAGGTCAAGGTCATGGTGACCCGAAATAGTAAAACGGTTTCCGGATGATAAAACTCAAGAACGCTTATGCCTAGGATCATGAAACTTCATAGGTTCATTGATCATGACTCGCAGATAAACCCTATTGATTTTCAGGTCACAAGGTCAGAGGTCAAGGTCACGGTGACCCGAAATAGTAAAATGATTTCCGGATGATAACTCAAGAACGCTTATGCCTAGAATCATGAAACTTCATAGATATATTGATCATGACTCACAGATGACCCCTTTTGAGGTCACTAGGTCAAAGGTTAAGGTCACGGTGACCCGAAATAGTAAAATGGTTTCCGGATGATAACTCAACAACGTTTATGCCTAGGATCATGAAACTTCATAGGTTCATTGATCATGACTCGCAGATGACCCCTAATGATTTTCAATTCACTAGGTCAAAGGTCAAGGTCACAGTGACTCAACTTTGAAAAATGGTTTCCGGATGATAACTCAAGAATGCTTGCGCCTATGATCATGAAACTTCCTAGGTACATTGATCCGGACTCGCAGATGACCCCTATTCTTTCAGGTCACTAGGTCAAAGGTCACGGTGACTTGACACAGTAAAATGGTTTCCGGATGATAACACAACAAAGCTTACGCCTAGGATCATGAAACTTCATAGGTACATTGATCATGACTCGCAGATGACCCCTATTGATTTTCAGGTCACTAGGTCAAAGGTCAAGGTCTAAGTGCCAAAAAACGTATTCACACAATGGCTGCCACTACAACTGACAGCCCATATGGGGGGCATGCATGTTTTACAAACAGCCCTTGTTTCAAAAATGTTTTCATGTAGTATACTTATACATGTATTGATATTTACAAAATCGATGCATATGAATTATAGACTTTACTGAAATCATTTTAATGATACTGAAACCATGACAGTGAATTAATACTGATAATTATTTAATATATTTTGCTTGATACAATCATGTACATCTATATCAAATAAGATCATACTGTAACTTCAGTGATGAATTTCAGTGAATTAAATTAAATCCAAAATATAAGTAACTCCTATATCTCTCCCGCAGCGCGCACACTTAAACATCCTGCTGTGTACCTATCCAGATCCAGATAAAAAGATATGATACATAATTATGTATCATCATGTTGTTCAGAGGGGATGATTTTACCTCTGTTGTATCAATGTATTGTTTTACTTCTTTAATCAGTGTGTTTAAATATATATAAACATAGCTCCAGGGTCTTTGCTTCAATGAATATTTCATATCCTGATCTCTTTTTCTAATGGATATTTTAACTAGTTCCTACATTCAATACAGTCAAATATATGTTAAGTAGTATCTGTACACATTGGTAGATTAAATTTGTACATCAATTATTATTTTATAATTGTTTTAAAAAGATATATTTCAAATGTTCATACTAGATTAATTTAGAACCTTTGTCATGTCACGGAGATCTAGATAGAGTCCTTGGTCATGTGGTAATTAAACATTTTTAAATATAACAACTTTTATATGGAGTCCTGACCAGATCTCAAATGCATATCCCTTTTCTCTGTCACCCTGGTAATCTCTTATCAAAATGGCAAATTATATGCAGAACCGTTCTTTATACACAATGGTTGAATGAAAAAATTGACATCCTTTTCACATGGAAATTTCACTTTGACAGTCATGGAAAAAGAGCCTGCACAACACAGATCAAAAATACTTTTTATTTGTGGGCGAGATTATACGATTTTTATATGTGTTGAATTGTAATATATTGATGCAAATATGTTATAATGACACACAATATGCAAGAAAAATGATACATTTAAGACGAATTTCATAAAATGCAGCAAATTCAAATTAGCGCCCCGAGCCGATTGTGACGAAGATAATTCGTACATATTTTCCTACAATAACCGATGCATTCGTCTTTTAAGTAAGTGTTCGTGTGTCGTATGAATCGATTGCTGCAGAAATTTCAAATAAACCGTCAGAATAAATTTAGATTCACATCGTACATGCATGATATACATGCTAGCGAATTCGGCTGTACAGCCTTTTTCGATTTCAGAATTAAATATCTGGCTTATTTAGCACTTTTGGACACATGTTCTTCTTAACTTTTATTTTAGTTTATATTGAAATATATGTATAATCAGTTTTTTACACATTTTATATTAATTAATAAATATTTGACAAGATCGTATATACCCGCTTTAATTGACCTGGCTATAGTAATCAGATTATTATAAGCTCAATTATGTCATATGCTTTGTGTATTGTAAACATACACACAATATTGCAGGTACATGATAGCAATAAATAATAACAAAGCCATCCATACTATAAAGGTCAGTGAGAAAAATTTGAACGCATTGAGTGTAATCACACAACGTGCTCATGGTGAGCTTTTGTGATCGCTTCATGGCCGTCGTGAGCCGTCAACATTTGCCTTGTTAACTCTGTGGATGCCATGTTTATATTCCAATCTTCATAAAATTTGGCCAGAATATAAGTCTCAATGATATCTTGGATCAGTTCGAAAATGGAACAATTGGTTGAAAAACATGGCTGCCAGGGGGTGGGGCATTTTCCCTTATATTGCTATAGTAAAACATTGTTAACACTCGAGAGGTCACATTTATTTTCCGATCTTCATGAATTTTGGTCACAATATTTGTCCCAATAATATCTTGTTATCTCAGGTGAACGACTTTGGGCCTTTCAGGCCCACTTGTTTGTTCATCTTACCATTTGAAGAAAAGATATCATTGCACAGATGTCTTTTACTTTTAGAATGTGTTATGCTGCATTTTTATGTGGCTTGTTCGGGGTATTTTGTTTAGCACATGTCGGTCAGTCCGTCAGTCGGTCCGACCACCAGATGGTTTCTGGATAATAACTCAAGAACGCTTAGGCCTAGGATCATGAAACTTCATAGTTACATAGATCATGACTGGCAGATGAACCCTATTGATTTTCATGTCACTAGATAAAAGGGTAAGGTCACAGTGACTAGAATGCTTAGGCCTAGGATCATGAAACTTCATAGGTACATTGATCATGACTGGCATATGACCCCTATTGATGTTCTGGTCATTAGGTCAAAGGTCAAGGGCACAGTGAGTTAAAACAGTTTAATGATTTCCGGATGATAACTCAAGAATGCTTACGTCTAGGATCATGAAACTTCATAGGTACATTGATCATGACTTGCAGATTACCCCTATTGATGTTTAGGTCACTAGGTCAAAGGTCAAGGTCAAAGTGACTCAAAACAGTAAAATAGTATCCGGATGATAACTCAAAAATGCTTACGCCTAGGACCATTAAACTTCATAGGTACATTGATCATGACTGGTATATAACCCTTATTGATTTCCAGGTCACTTGGTCAAAGGTCAAGGTCACAGTGACTCATAACAGTAAAAAGGTTTCCTGATGATAACTCAAGAATAGTAAGGCCTAGGATTATGAAACTTCATAGGTAAATTGATCATGACTGGCAGATGATCCCTATTGGTTTTCAGGTCACTAGGTCAAAGGTCAAGTTCACAGTGACAAAAAATGTATTCACACAATGGCTACCACTACAACTGACAGCCCATATGGGGGGCATGCATGTTTTACAAAGAGCCCTTGTTTGTCTTATGTTGGTAAATATTCATCTCGGTCAATTCTAGGTTAAGTTTGAAAGTAGGTCATATGTGGTCCAAACTAGGTCAACAAACCAAATCACAGAAAAGGTTAATGAACACTCCAGAGGTCACATTTTATTCCAGATCTTCATGAAAATTGGACAGAATGTTTTCTCGATGAAATAAAGTTTCAGTTTGAAAGTTGGTAGTATGTCAAAAATTAGGTCATTAGGTCAAAATATAGAAAACTTCCTTTACCTTTCTACAGGTCACATTATCTTCCTGATTTTCATGAAAATTGCTTACAATGTCCATCTTAATCAAATAAAAAGCTGAATTTTCAAGTTGGTCATGTGCAGGCTAAAGCTAGGTTACAACTTAGTCAAATCATACACAAGTTTTTGACACTAAAGAAGGAGTTTTGGGTGAGCGATACAGGGCTATCTTGTTTTAAAACAGCCTGTAGTAAGAAAGGGAATGTATTGTATTTGTTTCAAAAGTAACATTTTATTGTTATTGGAAGTAACTGAGCAATTTTATGATGTCATAGTTTTGGTTATTTTGCTCACTTGTTATGATGTGACAAGGTGAGCTTTTGTTATCATTCTTTGTCTGTTGTATTTTATCCAAAGTTTATTGTGAACACATAAGATATCATTTTACAATGTTTAAATTTGGGTGTCACCTCTTTGCCAGATTCTTATGAAACTAGTCACTTCTATGTCATTTTGGGTTTCATATTTTATCAAAAATTAGGGCACTATGTCAAATATAAGAAAAGGTCTGTTAATACTTTAGTGGTCACATTCTCTCTTTGATCCACTTGTAAATTGGTTAGAACATTGTTTTAAATGATTTCAAAGTCAAGCTTGAAAGTAGCATATTCAACATTTAGGTCACACGGTCTAGTCTCAGTGATTAACAGGTCACGTTCCAAAGTGGGTGATGTGCTTCCAAGCATTTGATCAATTACTAAAATCATTAAAATCTATGTTAACACTTACATTTTTTACCTGATCTTCATGGCAGTTGATCAGAATGTTCAAATAAATAAAAGTAGGAACTCGGTAACAAGGCTCAACTAGATCGGATAGACGCAAATAGTTTGTTCATACTCACAATGCCTTTTTTTCTAGATCTTCATGAAAAATTAGTTAACACCTCTAGGAAACAATCAGTTTCAGGTGAGCCACATTATGCTGTTAAAGCTATCTATGTATAGTATAGATTGTTACAAAACCTTGTTAATCAATAAAAATAAATGAAAAAATGGCTTTCTAAAAGTTGTAGTCTTGGATGATATATTCCTCAACTTATAATCTACGACAATCTTTTGAGAAGAAAAACAAAATTTGACTATTATTATACCCCAACATACTGTGATTGGGGGCTAGCACAGGAATTCTCAATTATGTTCCTCGAAAAATAATGGGTTAGCATATTGTTGCTGTTTTATCCAGTTGTCTGGACCATTACTCCCAAAAGAATTGTAAGTTCAAATATGAAATATTTAGGTTAATAAATCTCATTGAAGGGAGTGCAGTGTCCAAGAACGAAAACGATTGCACCACAACCATTAACTATTGACCTGCGGATAAATGACAAGCAATAAAAATTACACAATTGCGGTGATGTAGATTAACTTAAATTGATGCTTATTTATTTTATGCTTTCCGGTGATTTATACAGAAATATCAGTGAAATAAACTGGTATTTCACTGTTTTAAACAGTGAAAATTAACAGTGAAAATATCGATATTTTTCGCTGTTTTTCTGGGAAAATCGATATTCCGCCGAATCCAACAAATATCCTCTATATATCCACCCTCTTCAAAAGCATCGTCAAACCAGTACTTTCAGTACTTTGATTAATTATGTGGCTTCGCTGATTTTGTCCCTCACTCCTCCAGAATGGTGAAACATACATATGGGCCGTGCTTTGTGAAAAGGGGACTTAATGCATGTGCGTAAAGTGTCGTCCCAGATTAGCCAGTGCAGTCCGCACAGGCTTATCCGGGACGACACTTATATTGTTAAAAGAAATTACATGCGAAGTGAACTAATCGCTACATTATATGAGCACGTATCACTACGTGACTATGTACTCTAATGCAACGGTTGGTTGACTCAGGTTTAATCAGTTTCCTAGTTCTCATTTAAATACAAATGCATGCACATGGATGCCTTATTAAAGGTTTTGTAAATGTTTTTCTATAATTCTGTCATGAAACCCACAGTTATCTTTACACAATATAACGCACACGTAGAATAGAACAATAGGTCTAAACAGTTGAAAGTTCAATAATTATATCGTCAGATAATGTTAGATTAGGCTTAAAAACAAGATGATAAGTGTTGCTATGCATCAAAAAATCTAGGCGAAATAGTTTGATAAAGTTATACAATTACTTAATGAAAAACACGGTGTACCGGTACATGTACATATACAAATATTTTAAAGGGATGATTAAACATCATTTCTTTCCCCAAAATTTAATTAAAACAAGTTGCATCTATTTCTTTTATAATGTTTAGTGAGGCAAAGCGTGAAAACAGATAAAAAACAAAAGACCGAAGATCACAATCCCATTAAATATTTGGTCTCCAATTATTAACATCATGAACACACCTTGCCAGGATGCAGGATCACGTGACTTTGTGGGGTTCCCAATTAAACTTTCATGGATGTAAACACAACGTTAAGCGGTGCTTTATTTCAAATAACTTTTTAAAACATTTTTTTCGTAAGAATTTCAAGTAGTGAATAAAAGACAGTTTTATGCTGCTTGTGACAATGTGAAATGTATCAGAATCACTTTATTTAAAAAGCCTGTGTTCTTTGCCAAAAATTCGATGTATGCTGCATTCATGTATACAGTTATGTAGCACGCAACGTGAAATTTTGGCACCGAATTCAGACGTATTCAAGGATTTATTCTTTAATCTTAATATTTTTGCAAAGGTACTTCAATAACAAGATATTTACAAAAATAAAGTTCTTAACGATGTGTTTACATTCTTTCCAGCCCGTGTGTAAACCCCTGAAAACCCCGTTGATCCTGCACCCTGCTTGCAACAATTGTTGGATTGGAACGTCAATATTCACTTTAAATGACAAAGTTCAACACACGAGATAACAACCGATAACATGTGGATATATGTAAACTAGATATCACTAGTAATTGCCTGCTTTTGTTTGATTTTGGTTGTGGTGTTTGCTGTTTGTGTGATTTATTCAGCAAGGTAAAATAACCTACATATGTAATGCACTGTGTATACTACACGTAGTTAGTGAAAGTTTTGTTGCATTTAGTAAAGTTAACTTTTATACGCACTTTGGTTTTTATTGAAAGTGTGTCATAAAACTTGAACATAAACATCAACTCTTCTAGAGTGAATATTACGAGCATGACGTTTGCTCAGTCGATTTATAATTCTTACTTTCACAGTTTTGGGGCTAAGATAATTTATTTTCTCAAATTTGCTACATGCTATTATGTTTACCTTCTTTAATATGTTAACGTTAGGAAAGAAATTAGCTTGTGTTTCTTGCTGTCTATTAAGATCGTGTTGTCCAATGTCTACTACCTAAACAAATAAGTGTTTTCCACCTCAAAGACAAAAATGTACATATTGTACATACTGTTAAAATAGTGAAAAAATAATAAATAATCAAATTAAAGGTTTACCACATACCATTTAAACAATATGTCTATGCATATTTTTACTGTTACGTGCATGATGTCTTTATCTTTAAGTGCCCTCATTCGAAATGGCGTCCGGCGAACTAATTGATCTACCCATCATCGACTTTGCAAAGGCCAAGACTGACAGAGAGGAGCAGGCCAAACAAATAGTTGATGTCTTAGAAAGCGTTGGATTTGCATTCATCGATAACGTACAAGGCATAGATTTCAAGGGTTTATGGGATTGCTGCCAGTGGTTCTTCGCAAAACCCACGGATTTTAAGAGAAAAATTATGCGACAGCAGTGGAATCCGGAAAGCTCCAATATTTACCGAGGATACTTTCCGGTAGTTCCCGGAGAACCGAGTAGAAAGGAGGCTTTTGAGTTTGCTCGAGACGTGAAAGAAGATGATCCGACTGTTTCGAAATCGAACTGGTTTTATGAGAAATCCACTTGGCCGGAAGAAGATGGAACTTTACCATTCAAGGAATTCCTTCAGGGACAGTACGAATTCATGCACGAAGCCTGTATGGAATTGCTTCGACTGTGCGCAATCGGACTTGGCATTCCCGAGGAATCGTTTACGGATCTTTTTAATCCAAACCCTTGCTCAACTTTTAGGATACAGCACTACCCACCGTGGGTAGGGGAGCCACCGGCAATTGCCAGGCTCGAAGATGGAAAAGTGGTGACAACACCGGAACACACGGACTCGGACTTCATGACCCTTCTGACGCCGTTTCACTTTGGTGGTCTTGAGGTCATGCAAGCCAATGGAACGTGGGCCGAAGTGAAGACAAGACCCGGAAGTCTGATTATGAACATTGGCGACACCTTCTCGCGAATGCTTGGGGGACGTTTCAAGGCGACTCGTCATCGAGTCCTGGATATCGGAGAGGGCAGATATTCTGTTCCGTTTTTCCTTAGTCCCAAATTTCACGGAGACATCGGGATAAATTTCCTGTCGCAGTATACGAAAGAGGGTGATGCGCATGTGCCCGAGAGATTCGGACCATGGGTTCTGTACACGATGAAGCACAAGAAGAAATACTTTGAGTATAAAGTTCTGCCTGAGATCGAGGACGTTTAATCGTATTCATTCTGATTAAATCTTATTTATTGTTTTTGGATATTATTTAATCAGATTTCATCTGAATTAATATGATTTTATCTGATTGAAGATTATTGAATCTTTATTACTCGTATTTAATCTGATTGAATCTGGCCATGGAATAAATATATGAATATATGACATGACTGTGAATCTTAAAGCCTCAGCAGGCAATCTTTCCTTTGACTCTTGTGGTAAATTCAAGACACACAGACACCTATCAAATATTCTCTATGTTTCATGCATCTCTACCAGGATTATGTAATGTATGATCCTTTAGTCTTTGCAATGCCTGACCATGTATGCATCCGCATTCTTAGTTATTGTATTATCCACGACAGTACTATATTTTGCTATAACACAAATGAGAATGTCGTACTAAGCGAAATGACAACTTATCTATTTGCAGATTCACTAACAGGATATAACCGAATGTTCCTTACGTAAAACGTTTATATATATATATATATATATATATATATATATATATATATATATATATATATATATATATATATAATGCTGAATATGTTCCCGTTACATGAATAGCTATAGATATAATGCTTAATATGTTCCCACTACAGGAATATCTATAGATATAATGCTGAATATGTCGCCGTTACACGAATAGCTATAGATATAATGCTGAATATGTTCATGTTACTTGAATATCTCTATATATAATGCTGAATATGTTCCCGTTACATGAATAGCTATAGATATAATGCTGAATATGTTCCCGCTACAAGAATAGCTATATACATAATGCTGAATATGTTCCCGTTACATGGATAGCTATAGATATAATGCTTAATATGTTCCCGTTACATGAATATCTATAGATATAATGCTGAATATGTTCCCGTTACATGAATAGCTATAGATATAATGCTGAATATGTTCCCGTTACTTGAATAGCTATAGATATAATGCTGAATATGTTCCCGTTACAAGAATAGCTATAGATATAATGCTGAATATGTTCCCGCTACATGAATAGCTATATATATAATGCTGAATATGTTCCCGTTACATGAAAAGCTATAGATTTAATGCTGAATATGTTCCCGTTACATGAATAGCTATAGATATAATGCTGAATATGTTCCCGCTACATGGATAGCGATTATATCAGAATGTGTGTTTAATAAGTCACTTTCCATTAATGAAGGGCTTCGGATTAAAATGAAGATTCTCTACTGACGGTGGAGGTTTAATGCATGTGCGCAAAGTGTCGTCCTAGTTTAGACTTTCTTTAAACAGAAAATATCGTAAAAGCGGTAAGTGTCGTTTAAAAGCACGGCTCATTTATTTTGATTTTTTTCGCAATAATGCAATATCCCACCCATTTAAAAAAAAAACAAGCCATCTGAAGACCACGGCAGCAGAAGCTTTTATGAGCACAACGGCAGACGTACGGGCAAAGTGGCCAACTTTAAAGATAATGTTACACAATGGCTGTTTAACTTACTACATGAGAATATATTTACATAAATATGTTACAGCAACGGTTACATAATGTCACTGGGATTAGACATTTAAAACAAAATCGGTATTACTTAAACTTGAGTGCAGATATTAATGGCTGACAATGCATTTAATGTGCATAACATCGTGTTTAAGCATGAAACTTCATTTATCAAGCGAAGGTATCTTTATCTTTGATGCATACATTTGACCAATATTGCATCTGGATTGTATCTTTACATAAAGTGATGTGATGCACTTTATTTCTTCGTTTCCCCTTTTTTGTTAATTTCAAAACCTCGTGTATGAATAAGCTTTTGTATGAATGCCAACTCCCGAAATCATAACACACATTTTAAAAAATCACGCTCTTTTGTGTTTCGATTGAACAAGTACTGGGCAGGTATTCATAAAGCTTCTAATGCAAATCTTTACATAAGCTGGATTAAGGGAAAAATTAAAAATTCTGTTTTCTATTGAAATTCTAATGATTTCAGCTTTGTAATGCCAAAATACTGTACTTCTATGCAAAATTTACTTAAATAAACAAATTTAATGAAAAAAAGACACCAAAATGAAAGAGCAAAAAACGTGCGGATTTTTTTTATTATTTAAGGAATTTTCTTGAGTTTACCCTTAGGAGCTTTATGAATACCAGCCCTGATTTCTGTTAATGCCAATAGACGAGATTGTGCGTGGCATAAATCACCAAATGCATCAAACTAAAACTAAACTAATTGATAGAAAAATACTTGTATAATTACAAAGATATACTAATAATTACTCTCCAGGTGCACGAAAGGTACACAATTATTGTTTATATCAAGAGACCACGTACCGGTACCTTCACAGTTAACATGACCATGCAACGGTCAATGCAAAGCATAAGGGGTTTATACATAAAACAGATAAATGCTAGAGCAATGACCTTGCAACGGTCAATGCAAAGCATAAGGGGTTTAAACCGGTTTAAACAAATTGATATTTGCTTCCCGACCGTTTATGAGGTGAGGCTTAAATCTCTGCGCAGAGTTGTCGCTCCATGCTCTCACATACAATCTCTGCCATCACAAGACAATCCTAGAAGATTTGGTAGGATTTTATATTTTTTTATGAAAGTAATATCATTTTCTTTCAAATTTTGAAAAAAGTGCATAAGTTAAGGTCCATAATAAAAAGTAAATTACCGAAATTAAAAAAAAAAGTAAGAAGAAAAACGGGAAAATTATTGTACCAAGTGGCTCGACTATCCTCAAGTGGTTGGTTATGAAGGCATGTATTTGATTCAGCTACGCTGGTTTCAGTGAAATCTCTGCGTGGAGGTTGGCCAGGCTTGTGAGTGTGACCATTCTGTTCGTTCTCATTGTCTATCTGAACAACTATTTATACGTATGATACTTCAACAATTATCTGTCTCCAGACACGCATGATATTACATAAATTGATGACAACACCTAATGTAATGAATTAATTTGTGTTACCTATTTACATATTGGCGATTAGATACGAAGTCTCTAAATGCGTATCTAAAATTGACCAAGAATGTATATACCGAGTTAGATAGCACTATATTCATGGAGTCACATTCAAAATATTTTGTTAATGAAGTTATCAGCTGAAATAGACAAATTCATATGTCATGTGAAACGATAGTTATTTCCTTTCTGTTACATTGCTGACAGCACGGATATCGGTTACACGAGTTAAACATACAGCTAATAGTTATAATTATACTGCATTGCACAGACGTTAGGTATCAGTAAAAGCGATACAGTGAGAACGAAATTATGCTTTTCTTTTTGATATAATAACAAAATCTTGGTTATTATATGTGAATTTTGAATTGCCGATGCTTTGATGTGTCTTCTTTAAACATTAAGATATTCCTCAAAAACATGTATACCAAAATCTGGAACCAAACCTATTTAGCGGCTTGTTTATAATGTCTTATGGTTGTCCGCGTTCATATCGACTGATCGTTTGCAAACCACTTCATGTTCTGATAATTTAGATAGTGGCGTAAGTGGATCAAAAATTGCAACTCGTAATGAACGCTTTTTAGAACACGGTACACTGGAAATGATCGTGGTGAACTTGATGAACCAATGAAATTTGATCGTGGTGAACTTGAGGAACCAATGAAATTTGATCGTGGTGAACTTGAGGAACCAGTGAAAATGATCGTGGTGAACTTGATGAACCAATGAAAATGATCGTGGGGAATTAGATTAACCAATGAAATGTTCTCACAAATACATGTCTTTAATTAATTGCGTTATGCGATAGTCGAGCGTTTAAAACGTGCCTATACAATACAGTTACTTGCATAAAATACGTGTTATTTTCGCTCAAAAATATATTTGTACAACATTTTAATTATTTTTCATATTAATGAACACAAAGAAGTTCTTTCTTAGTTTGACTTTTTCGCTTTAAAACGCAAGCTTCGCTGGTTTTTCATTTTTGTTTTCTTTAAATTATCAAATTGATTGAAATGCTGATTTCTATCTAATTGTTTGAAGCTCTCATATCAATTGCATGCGAAATGGAATTCGCTGCAATTCAACGTTAAGTGTGCAAACTACTTTTGGGTCAATAAATAATAGATTTTCCATCAAATTGTCGATTTTTATTGAACAACAAATCCAGTTTAACTGCGCCTAGTGAATGCATCTAGAAATAAGGTATTATTTATGGACAAACATAGAACTCGCGCTTGTTTAATTTTGATCTTTCGGCGTATACCGGTAAGTCATAAGAAGGCGGTTTTGAAACTAATTTATCTTTTTCCAAGCTCCACGCAGAGTTGTCTTTCCCCGGGTGTCTTTCATTGCTCTCACATACAATCTCTGCCCTAACAATAAAATCCTACCAGATTTAGAAGGAGTTTTTGTTTGTTTAAGTATAATATTATGCAAAGTAGAATCATTTTCATTTATCTTTTTAAAATAGTGTACACGTTTAGGTTCATAACAAAAGAAAATTACCTAAATAAAAAAGGTAAAAATAACAACGGTAAATTTATTGTACCACGTGGCTCGGCTATCATCTCGTGGTTGGTTATGAAGGCAGGGATTTGATCGAGCCATGCTGGTTCAAGTCAAATCTCTGCGCGGAGGCTGATCTTTTTCCTGTCTGTGAAGCAGTACTAGGATTTTATAGTAATCACAGTAGATCAGTGGCAACAGTCCTACTTGAGTCCAGGTATTGGGGAAATGGAAACAGGCAAGAAAGAACAATATATATTCAAATTGTGTGGCCAGACTGGGAATGCAACCTCCCATAACCGGATCTTCATCGCGAAACCAGTTGAGCTAGCATGCCCGTCTCGTATACATTTTGTTTTTATGAGAGTCACGTTGTAAGTATTTATTCACTGTGTACTCGCACGCCAACGTCATAGAGTGGACACACACTTTCGTTGAGTTTGTCTTCTTACGTACGATATTTGTAGATATGCCCTTTGGGGGAAAACATGTGAGTCTTTCTAAGCACATTTAAATCGACAATCGTGGTACATCGCCTATCTCCGGATTCCTCCGTACGATTATGGAATAAATCGTCTGCTGATCTAGAGTGGTAAATCGATTAAACGTCACTATTATGTCGGTTGAGTTGTTGTGTGCGTACGGTTGTTGAAAGTATTGTCAAAAATATTGAAGTTTTTTAAAGAATGATTGTGTACGATGATTAAAAGTAATTGCACGAAAATTAGATTGTGTACAATGCGATAGAGTATACAAAGTTTTTTTTAAAGCTTAAACGAGTTTGTTATTATGAGTTCGGTTGCGTAAAGGCTTTCACGGGTTGGATTTAAACTTTACACTCTTATATTTAACCGTTTTGTTATTAATAAACGGTGTTGCTCTTTTTCAAACCGTCTACTATCTGTATGTTAATTGCATTAAGGTTAACATATTTATTGTCATGATGACCAACAATTTAACACACAATTGCATTTAAAAGAAGCGATTTAATGCGATAACATAAAATCAAACAATATTTCATATTATGCACAATATTAATTTCTCAACTTAGGTTGTCACCTTCTTCGGGCTTCCTTTCTTTGCCCCTAAAAAAGGGGAAAAAGGTCATTTCAACCGTAAACTTCTGCATACAACTTTGCCGCTTTCATATTATTATTAAAGGCAAGAATCATTACATTTCTACACAAGAACCTAACGTGCACA
The DNA here is from genome assembly GCF_020536995.1 of Dreissena polymorpha. NCBI lineage: Eukaryota > Metazoa > Mollusca > Bivalvia > Myida > Dreissenidae > Dreissena > Dreissena polymorpha. The sequence goes on along the minus strand of NC_068368.1, from coordinate 60,049,257 downwards.
CATTGTTCAAAATTCAGAAAAAAAAAACATGATTTTTTTTATATCGTCAAAATTCTTTTGCCAAAACATCCCTCAAATGCAAATGGCCGAAAAGTATGTCCTTTAACTGTTTACTTTGAATGAGGCAAAGGTCATCCCTGTGTTTCAATACATTCGTCTTTACTTCTCATTATAAGAACTTTGGATGTAAATTCTTTAATGACATATATATTTAAATTCTTTAAGAACATATATATATATATATATATATATATATTAAAAAGGACTTAATCTTCGGATACTATTGAGATCGTTGAAAAACGAGTGATTTTTGTCTATTATAAGCGCATTGTTTCCGACAATATACCACAGTATTTTTCAAAATATAAAGTTTCTTCCCTGAACTATTTTAAGGTTGCTGGATAATTATGCTACATAAATCTGTTGTATTTTTACTTATTACTCATCCAACTGTCGCAATACAAGCATATGCTGTGACTAAAATAGAAAATGTAAAGATTTGGCTTCGTGTAAAACACAAAATCATACCAATATGTATGGCAACAACCGGGTCGTCTGATTGGCCATTGATATTGAAATGCGCATGCCCACTCCCATCGACGTGCACGGTCTTTCCGGTGCATTCGCCATTTTCGTAACTTCCGGAAATGACATCACAGTAATCGCCAGATGGAAGACCGGTGTTAATATCACTGTTCATGTGGCTTCCATCACCAACGATGGCGATAAACCCTAATTGATAAAACGAGGTATTCAGTGGTAACTCATCGCTTTCGTGAAAACAGGTTAGTGTAAAAATGCCAGAAAATGTTCACAACCTCAAAACTTGTAATGTTTTTTTACGACATTTCATAATTTGACCCTTATATACCAATCAGTTCAATGTATATCAAATATTCGCCCCATTGGTGCAAAAAGGTACAATGTGCCTTCTTAATTCAATTTCATATGGATTCTTTTTGCACCCAAGGTATGTCCTTTCCTTATTGGCGTATTCTAATATGTACCATAGAGCGATGTTTTATGCACAATCTTTAAGTCTTCGATTTATGCTGTTATGTATGTAACATACGATTTGTCTGTAGGTATTTATTTCTATCATTTCTATATATTTGCATTATGTAATGTACGCAAAAATGGTTTGGGTAAAACAGATAAGTCGTTTTCCGGATATAACTAACATTCTGCATACGTTTATAATTGAAACACGAGGCGATAAGTTGAGAAGCATATAACAAGTAATGAAACAAAACTAAGTATAAATTGTGTTTAGTATTTAGTTCGTGTTAAGTATTACCTTTGGTTCCTCGTGAGAAGGCTATCTGATTATCGCCTAGAGCCTGCCAGTTCTGTAGAGGTGTTCCGGCCACCACATTGCGAAAGGCAACCATGTTGTACACCTGGCGCCATCTGTGTTCGCAAATCTGTCGAAATGAAGCCATTGAAATAAGAGAACCATCGCATGTGTACGGTGGCATAGAGGTGACATTCACTCCTCTTTTTTTTTTTAAATTGCACTCCTCTTTTTTCTATCTCGTGGCCACGACTTAGTAACTCGGGATCTCGAGTAAGTAAAGAGCGGTGCAGTAAATAAAGGAAGGGTGCAATAAACAAAAGAGGAGAGAATTTCGCGATTTCGAGATCCCGACTTAGCTAACTCGTGGCCACGAGTTAGTCAGCCAATCAAATACTATCTTGTTCCCTAAAATTAATCAGCCAATGAAAACGTCCTAAAGGCAAGGCTCTGATATAACATAACATACTACTATTAGTACTACTATTACTACTACTACTATTGCTGCTGTTGTTGTTGCTGCTGCTGCTGCTACTTCTACAACAACATGAACAACAACAGCAACAACTACTACTACTACTAGTAGTAGTAGTAGTAGTAGTAGTAGTAGTAGTAGTAGTAGTAGTAGTAGTAGTAGTAGTAGTAGTAGTAGTAGTCTTTATTTACTGCACCACTCTTTTTTTAATTGTACGCCGCTTTTATTTAGTTTTGCACTCCTCTTTTTTCTATCTCGTGGCCACGACATAGCTAACTCGTGGCCACGAAATAGAAAAAAATGGAGAGCAATTTAAAAAAAAGAAGCACCGCTCTTTTTTTATTGTACGCCGCTTTAATTTAGTTTTGCACACCTCTTTTTTCTATCTCGTGGCCACGACATAGCTAACTCGTGGCCACGAGATAGAAAAAAGAGGAGAGCAATTTAAAAATAGAGAAGTGAATGTGACCTCTATGCCACCGTACATGTGTTCAAATTCACATGTTTTCTATTTGACCCACTTTTTTCAAATCGTGTTGTCCTTATTTTCTAAAAAATGTCATTTCCTTAAAAACGCATACAAATGCTAATGGCAGACACAACGATAAACGTCATGATTATTTGACATAAAAATGACGTCATCGTTCTGTGGATGTCAGCTTTTACCCTGTACCCTGTAGTAAAGCTTTAATAATGTATTCCATGGTTGTTTATTTCAATTATGAGATAAAAACTTAAGCTGTTCGTTTTAAAGAGTCGTCACATTTTATGGCAAAGAAGGTCAGTTTATTTGAATTGTCATCTGCGCGCATACTACTTTTAAAATCTAAAGCAATTCATTATGAAAGACGCGTATTTGATGTTCATAATAATAATAATAATAACCAAAGCTATAACATCTAATTTAAATGAACCTGTGTTCGTTATTTATACAAAAGTTAGACGTGTACGATATAAAATCAACTTGTCTTAAGTGTTATAAGTGGACTAACAAATCATCAAATCATATTTATTGCTAAATACAGCACTGATTCTGTTTGCGTCTATGGAAGAAAATTTTGAACAGCTGAAATTGAGTTTGAAGTAAACCATAAGAGTTTTTTAACTATCTGAGAAGCGTTCTTGGATAACTGGGCTAAATGCATGTGCGTAAAGTGTCATCCCCGATTAACCTGTGCAGTATGAACAGGCTGATCAGGGACGAACCTTTCCGACTATACTGAGGCTTGTCTAGAAGAGACTTCCTTGAAACGAAAAATTCCAGGAAGGCGGAAAGAGTCATGCCTTATAAGCCTATGTGGACTGCACAGGCTCATCTAGGACGACACTTTACGAACATGCATTAAGCCCCGTTTTCACAGAGCGCGATACGTATCACGACCAAAACTTACCCATCCGTCATTACAGGTATTATCGGCGTTTATACGAACGTCCTTCGTGCTCATATCCCCATTGTGGGGTGGACCCATCCAGTTGTTCTGGTCGTTTCCATTTTGATAGTTTCTGAAATGAATACAGGTCATGCTATGGGAGAACACGAAGCTTAACGCATGCGCATAAAGTGCCTTCTCAGATTAACCTGTGTGCATTCTGCATTGGCTAATCAGGGACGACAATTTCCGCTTTTATCGACTTTTTCGTTTAAAGGAATACTCTTCTGATTTAAATTCAAGTCTAGGCAGAAAGTGTCGTCCCTGATGAGCCTGTGCGGATTGTACAGTCTTATTTGGGACGACACTTTACGCACGTGCAATAAGCCCCGTTTTCCCAGAGCGCGACATTAAATAAGAATAATGAAATTAAAAAAAAAAAACATAATCAGAAATTAAATAATTGTTTCAAGTGGTTTGAAATGTACGGTACAGGCCAACGCATAAGCATTCCATTACACATAACTGTGATTTAAGATTTAGTCGCCGTCACATCCGCAAATGCAAAGCCTGATGCTACAATTTCACTCGATCAATCGGTTTTTAATTTCTTTGAGTCATAATTGAGGTAAACATGCAACAGAATGTTGCTAAAAGTGAACGGGGGATTATGTTTTTATAATAGTACAAATGATTTTTGACTTATATCTGCGTTTGAAATGTAAAATCGCATACGTTGTTCGGTCAATATTGAAACATTTTCTTACACAGGCCAGTCGTAGCTACTCATGACTCTCGGGAAGCCGTACGGATGGGCCAACATAAAGGCAGTGGCGATTTTCATCTCCTTCGGTTCACGGAAAGTAATCGGGGCACCTACAAAAGGCACATTGTTTTCAAGTAAGGAAATACAAAGTTACATACATGAAGGTCATTACACACACTTACAAACCCGTTAATGTGATAAACAAATGCATAGAAACTTATTTCAATGCTATCAACAGGCGTATATTGTTGTTAGACACCACCCCCATATTCAGGTTTTTTTTCTCTCTCACTATTTCTTTCATGCGCTGTGCAGGGATTGAAATTTGTATATTTTGAACAAGTGCCAAGGTTGTTTTTACAACACTTGCATAATAGGTCGATATTTACATGTTAACACATTAATGCCTAGCGTCTAGAAAAAAGACCTTGGCAAACAGCGTAGACCCAGATGAGACGCCGCATGATGCGGCGTCTCATCAGGGTCTGCGCTGTTTGCTTAAAGGAATTTCTGTAATAAATATTTTAAATATAGAAATAAATATACTAAACATCCCTAATTTTGGAAATAAATTGATCCAATTTAGAAGTATGGGAGTGTCCACTAGGCATAAATGGGTTAAACCAAAAAGTCCAACGATATGTAAATATACGTACTGCGTGTCAAATTCAATGACGTGTGTGAGCGTTTACAATAACAGGGTTAAGAAAACAAATAGTGTAATGCAGATGTGATACGGACGATGATATGGCATAGAGTTCTTATACAAAGACCTGTGTAAAAAAACTATCCACACATGAAAGTACCCATTCTAGATTTAAGCATACCGGTACTTCTTGTAAGTATGAAAAAAAATCATCACCTACCGCCACCTCCGTGCCCACGTTGGTTGTCATGGTTACTAAGGAAATTCAGGACGTCGTAAGTACTCGGCATGCCCCATCCTTCGCCGAAATTACTCAACCATTTAGCCTGGTTGGAGTGTCGTAAAAACACATCTGCCAACTTGACGCCGAAAATGAAATTCGTCACGCGGCCAGTTCCGAAGTACTCGCTCATTTTTATTGGTTCCCCGCCCATGTCAATGACCTCCTGAAAGACAATAACAACATCCGAAGAACTAAATGAAATTCGTCATGCGGCCAGTTCCGAAGTACTTGCTCATTTTGATTGGTTCTCCGCCCATGTCAATTGCCTCCTGAATGACAAGAACCACAACAGAAGAACTAGACCAAATATGTTTATTCAGTTAAGCATATCACAAATCATCGTGATTACACATTTAAATTATTAGACATTCATACATGCGTAGAAATGAGTAATTAAGATATTGACAATGGGAGAGAAGGTAAATAACATCATAATTATATACTGTAATATACTGTGCTGTCTCTGAACGTTGGATCTAATTACCTGCAGGTATGGGTAAAATGTATCAGCGTGCGCGTGCGTGCGTGCGTGCGTGCGTGCGTGCGTGCGTGCGTGTGTGTGTGTGTGTGTGTGTGTGTGTGTGTTTGTATAATATTTTGACACGGCGTACGTTTATACCTGAACGATGAAAGGTTTCTTTCCGGATCCAAACGTGTCGCTCCGGAGGTTGTGCAGCCTAGAAAAAACGCCCACGATGTCGCCGGGCCACATGTGCTTGGCGGCGTCAACTCGGAAACCCGCCACTCCGATATCAATGAGGTTGTTCATAAAACCGGCGATCTTATCCCGGACGTAGTCGGAGCCCAGCCGCAAATCGGCCAACCCGACAAGCCGACAGTTTCGAACTTCTTCGGGATTTCCGTAGTTGTGGATGCTACCGTCGCTCGTATGACAATTGTCGCCCCCATTGCAGTCGTTTGGACCAAACGGCACGCCCGGGAACCTGCACGCGCCGCCGTCGAAGCTACTTCCACCTGTCCCTTGTCCGGAGTAGCTTCCGGTCATGTGGTTTATGACGGCGTCTACGTAGATCCTGTTTTAACGATTAACATAAAATTATTGTGACCGTTCATTAACATGACGGTAACTCGATAATGACAAAAATACATATTGTCATTTATAAATAAACAAGATAATAGCAGGCATTGTGTATTGCGTATTTCTCACAATACGTTTTAAACACTATTTGAGGTTTATCTCGTTGAAAACCAATGAACAAATTTAGAAGTTTGCCGTAGTGTAGTGGACATGGTGTCCACTAAGTGACTGGGAAGTCACGGGTTCTATGCCCACTGTCAGAGCATTCTTTAGATCTCCCAGAAAGACACCATGCACTAGCCCTACTCTGAAAACGAACTCGAGAGCGTTTCCATCAGTCTTCGGCTTTCGATGCAGATCAGCTAAAATAAATGGGTTTAAACGAAAAACAATTTAAGAGTATTGAAAAAATATGTACCACAAAAACATAACCGCATCAAAAACTTGACCAACCTGACGCCGGCCTTGTTGCAAGCGGACACCATATCCCTGAACTGTTGCTCATTGCCGCTGCGCGTGTTGAGGTTGTAGCTGACGGGCTGGTAACGCTCATACCAGGGCCTGCTGGGATTGGTTACCACCGCATTCTCGTTGACAGGGCTTACCTGATGCGAGAATGGAAAGTATTTATGTATTTTAAACAATAGTACATTATATGATGACAAACATGTATTTAGATAATGTATGAACGTTTAGTTTATTAGTTTATTTAAGTCTCATCCACAATTCATCATAACAATTATTATAATCAAAGATGCATTGTATGTATGAATGTGGCCATTATTAGCGAATTATACAACATAGCAAAATAAAATACACTTATTAAACTAGAATGTATCTATTGAAATGTTGTAGTTGTTTACTATACTTTACATTTATCATTACAGATAACCGTCCTACGTTATATACGTCACTTACGTCCAAAGTCACTTACGTTTTACGTCCTACGTGACGTCATACGTCATATTTATATTCGTCAGTGAAATTATCATAGTTAACGTTATTCGTCATATTCGTCATAGTCTTCGAATTTGTCATCGTTGCCATAATCGTCGTAGACGTCATTGTCGACGTAGTCTTTGTTCTAGTCGGCGTCTTCGGCGTGATTGGTTTGTATACAAAATAAAATTGAAACTTGACGTGTACATTGCAATGTTTAACCCAAAAGTTTATATGGTCGAAATAAGACAGAGTCTGCAAAGACGTAACAGGTATTGAGGTGGTAGCTGAAGGGCTGGTAACGCTCATACCAAGGCTTGTTACGATAAGTCACAACCGCATTTTGACTTAACTGTTTGTATACCGGAAACATAAGTGTATACAAATGATATGCTTGATTGGTCACTGTCGGCTCAGGTACTACTTAAAAGTATAGTGACTTTACTTTGGGCCACTCTTATCTGCATCGGGACTTTAATCATGGCTATACATGACTTTGTACAAGATAGCACAATTATCAGTCATTTCGCGAAATTCCTGAAAAATACGTACTTAAGTAAAACATTCATTTCACGAAAAGTCTTAATTTTTTAGAAATTTCGTGAAATTCTTAGTTTCACAGATTAACTCCAAAAAGTACATTGACTATAGGTTTTCAAATTAAATATACCTGAACCCCACAATATCCCATCGGTCCGAGAAACCGTTCGCATTCGGCTTTGATGTCCGTCCATTTCCACTCGAACAAGTGGACGATGGTATCTCGGCCAGCCGCACAGTGGGGATCGCTGTATGGACCCGCAAACGCGACTGAAGAACAAATACAAATATTTGAAAATACCCAGTTTCGTATTCGTAGTGATAACATTAAATTGAAGCATAACTTTTTTCACTCTTTCCTGATATATTTCGCCTTAATAGACGTCTACAAAGTTTGATTGTACAAATTGACAATGTCGTGACGTCATTTCCTTTGTTTGCTTTTTTGACATCAATATACACATGGTTTGTTAATAAAACTATACAAAGTACAGTCAATTTCTTAATCTTTGAAAATCCTCTTTTAGCGAAATATATCCGGAAATAGTGATTTTTTTCTATATTTGAAATATTTTGTTGTATTTTGGAATATGGGACAATAATTCTTGGCATATTGCATGTTCTTTAATTCAGGGTCCTAATCGTAAACTCGAGTAATTTTAACTCTTTCAAACCGGTTCCCGTTTTACACACTAAATTAAATTAGCCGTCACCGATTCTGGGCTTGAAATAGTAAAACAACATTCTTGTGAACTGATATTTTTCCAATATTAAAAAAATAAGTAATAATTAAATATTTAAAACTTACAAAACATGTTAAGATGCTATTTAATAGAAAGGAATAATCAATAAAATAAGTGCCAATTTGTTTGTCGTAAAGTATTACCATTATGTTGTAAAAGTATTGTAAAGTATTACCATTATCTTGTAAGAGATAGGTGACATAAATTCTCAAAATCAACGAATATTTCGGAAAATATTTCGTCAAATACAGTTAACCCTTACAAAATTAGTGTTCATGAAAGCAATAGCAAAAGTTTCAACGCTAGATGGGGTATTGTAACATAGATTTAACGAGAAACAGTCCGCACAGGCTAATCAGGGACGACACTTTCCGCCTTAATTGGATTTTTGCTAATAAGAGACTTTCTGAAAACGAAAAATACCATAAAAGCAGAAGGGTCGTCCCTGATTAGCCTGTGCGGACTGCACATTCTAATCTGGGACAACACTAAACGCACATGCATTAAACTACATTTTCACAGAGCAAGGTTCATATTTAATTTATTTGTTCACGCACGCGTCTTTTATGTTTTTTTAATAAGATAGAAAAAACAATAAATATGACAAATATTACATGCATGAAAGCTAAATTGCAATGCTTGTTTCATGATGCTGCGTTTAGGAACATATCAAATAAAATGTCGAGCACAGGCTTGGTAATTGAAAGAATAATGTCTTTTGTGTGACTTAACATAAAAGTACCAACCGTAGAATGAACAGGTTCGAAATATGTCACTCAAGACTAGTTGTTAAACCCTCTTTAGCTTGCCACTATCATAATACATGCATATTTATCAAGTGTATTTTACGTGTTGTAATATAGGCTTACGCGAACTTTTTTCTTGTTAATATGCAATCGTGATACATCGGCTATCTCCGGACTCCGAGTTATGCACTTAATCGCCTGCTGATCCCAGAGTGGTTACAATCGTGATACATCGGCTATCTCCGGACTCCACCGTAAGATAGGCAATAAATCATCTGCTGATCCACAGTGAAGTGGTTAAATAAATCGGGTTTCAACATCTGTTAAGCGATAACTCGTTGTATAATTAGACAAGCTGTTGTTCTCGAGCGACATTAATGTCAAAAATTGCACATATGAGTCGTGTTCTGAAAAAGCTGGACATAATGCATGTGTGTAAAGTGTCGTCCCAGATTAGCCTGTGCAGTCCGCACAGGCTAATCAGGGACGACACTTTCCGCCTTAATTGGATTTTTGCTAAGAAGAGATTTTATTTAAACGAAAAATGTCATAAAAGCGGAAAGTGTCGTCCCTGATTAGCCTGCGCGGACTGCACAGGCTTATCCGGGACGACACTTTACGCACATTCATTTAGCCCAGTTTTCTCAGAAAGCGACTCATATAATCATTCGTTTTTCTTTTAAATTTGTTTCATTTAATAACAAACGGTTTGACATTGACTTACACTGGAACGAAAAATAGAACATGTAATTTAATGAATAAACATGCATCGGGTTTACCATGTGGACCATATCGAACAAAATATGGCCCAATAAATTGAAAATCAGAATTCTACTATACCGCTTCATTGATATCTGCCTGATATAGCGCTGCCTGATGTAAAAAATATGTCAGTTCAACGGGAAGTTGTTTTATCAGTCAATGTTTGGAGGTAGTTCACATAAATCGTGATTTACTATAAAAAAATCAGATTAAATAGGACAAACAATTTGATACCAAGATTTGATATATTGTATACACAAAAAGCAACATAAACAGCAAAAAACGTAATTTACAAATAGTAAGCGCAAGTACTCATGACGCAATTATTAACGCATCTAAGGTAAAAAATCATGTTCATTCCCGAAATAAATGCAGCGTCGTTGCGATTATTGTCCACTATTTCTTATTTAATGGGTGACGTAGAGTCATGACAAGCAGAAGACAGATTACTGCCTGATCGTTTTGTAATATATCAGGCTCGGCACGAATAAAATAACGGCTCGGCAAGCCTCGCCGTTTATTATACATGTATTATAAGTCTCGCCTGATATATTACAAAAATATCAGGCAGTAACCACTTATTCTCCATGTATCACGCATTCTATCGGACCATATTGAACAAAAACTACATGGTCCAAAAACTTCAAAATTAGACTATACACATTCTTAACCCACGTATGCCTAGCGTCTAAAAAAAGGCCTTGGCAAACAGCGTAGACAAAGATCAGACGCCGCATAATGTGGCGTCTCATCTGGGTCTACGCTGTTTGCTTTGAGGAATTTCTGGAAGAAAAATTATAATTATAGAAATAAATATACTAGACATCCCTAATTTGGGAAATAAATTGATCCAAATAAGAAAAATGGGAGAGTCCACTAGACATAAATGGGTTAAGAGTGACTTAAGAGTGAAGTGTTACCATGTATCATGCACGCTATTGCGAATATCCACGTTGGTACCATGGCGTCGACAGTGATCACTCGTGTGGAAGTATTATCGTATATACAGTTCCTTTTAACAAGTTTGAATCAAACGTGAGGTCTGTGAATGTCTTATCTCTCCTGCAGTAGGCACACGCGGTGAACACAAACATCGGAGTTCATATGAGGCTGTTATTTCTAAATTGTTGACGCCTCATGTAACATACCGGACGTTTAAAACGTCAACATAGATTTCAAAGTATATGAAACGATTTCCACGAAAATGAATTGACATATGTTGATTTTATGGTCTTCAATGTTTATTTATTTTCTGATAGCTTTCATTTATAACCAGTACAACCGTGACTAAACAATTCAACAATTTTAAAGGGGCAGTCAACCAGATTGACGAAAAAAGAAAAGTTCTAAAAAACGTCTTTTTTTACAATTATTAGTTTATATTGATTAAAATATCACGACTTGTATATTACATTACTTGAAAAAAGTTGTTAAGTTTTCATATTTTCAGTATATTCTGTAATAAAATTGTAATGAGTATGTGTACCAGGTAACTATCAGTTAACTATAAATCACAGGTGGTTAGCGTGTTGCTATGATATTAATTAGTGAAAACATCATTTTGAATAATAAATAATCATATTATAACGAAAAAATATATTTTCTGAAAAAAAAATTCACTATCAAATATATATATAACAAGGTATGCAACTCAAAATCACCCCAAAACGGGGTGCATCGCTTTGAACAGCCATATCTTCATCAAGTGTGCAGCGATTTTCACGATCTCGGTCTTATTCAACGCAGAAATGAATTTCCTTTCTGGAAATGTATATGTCTTGCAATATTTGTACAAATGCTGGGTCAACTTTTAAGAAATAACACGATACACAACTCGCATGACCCAGTTGACAATGATAGATAATAGGTATTTTAGAACTTTTCTTTTTTCATCAATCTGGTTGACGGCCCCTTTAAGAAAAAAAAAAAAAAAATCCGGTTTCTGGATTTTACATCTCATACATATCATTATCTAATAATGAGCGACGTCTTTGTATTTCATAAGGTTTGTCGTTGTTAATTATTTTTCCTCAAAATGCATCCTAAAAAAATGCATCCTATTCAGATTATTAGAAAAACCTATTATACAATGAAAAGAGGCTCGTTTGTTTGTTCCGTACTTACGAAAAAAATGCATGTAATGCATCAACTTAAAACTTTTTGTATTTAGAGAAGTCTAAATAATTATGATAGCAAGAGAAAACGATACTATACTATTATAAAATACAATTTTTTGGCCTTCACCATCGGGATTTCAACGTTTTTGCAGAAAAATCGAAGGTAAAAATCGAAGCAATTCATTTCATTTTAGTATCTGTCACACTGTCCAAATTATCGACGAAACGCGTTTCAAATGCTTATGTTTCACCGCTTTCGAATGATGATTGTCGATGTACGATATTTTTTATATTTTATACATTTTTCTAGTATGAAGTGTTATTTTGATTGTTTAAAATAAACCTTCTGTTAAAGATTGAATATTTATTGACAATTGTCCTTTCGTCTAACTGTAAGCAGGACCGTTCAATGTGTTAAGGGTTTATCAACCGATTACTTGTTAACCCATTTATGCCTAGTGGACTCTCCCATCCTTCTAAATTGGATCAATTTATTTCCAAAGTTAGGGATGTCTAGTATATTTATTTCTATATTTTGAATATTTCTTACAGAAATTCCTTTAAGCAAACAGCGCAAACCCTGATGAGACGCCGCATCATGCGGTGTCTCATCTGGGTCTACGCTGTTTGCCAAGGCCTTTTTTCTAGACGCTAGGCATAAATAGGTTAATTGTTTCATGTAGGAAACTATCGTTAAGAAATATTCAGGTAAAGTTCGAAAACATTTACCTTATCTGACCCATAATGCAATAATACAACGGACCTATTTTTTGGCCTAAGTGATCAGGATTAAATGTAGAATCAAAGTGTGTATAAGGTAGGAAATATATGTGATATACGGGCCAATCTATAAACTAATAGAATTGGATTCGACCTTTGTTCGTTCATATTTTACACACTGTTTACACGCATTTTAAAAGGGAATTAATTCGTGATATAGGAGGAGAATAAAGAAAGATATACATATTTGATTTGTTTTTACCTTTCAAAAAAAAAGATACTAAACAATACATGTAGAAAGGCATTTGAGTCAAAAGTGAAAACTCAAAATCGATACCATTCCACATCCAAAGACTGTTTTTTATTCCAGAAAATAAAATGACTTACAGATGTAACATTGGCCGTATAATTTATGGTAATGTGTTGTCTTATTTGCGTAAAATATATTTGTATAGGCTTGACACCGGAACGGTAAGGCAAGTATTATTGTTTGCGTGAAATGTTTACTGTGTACACTTCCATCACGCTGTATGATACACCATGACACATTCCGTCCCAAAAATGAGTTCTAATGAGCACGTAGACCAAATAAGGAGCTGGCTATCTTTGCATGGTGATAAGGATATAAGGACAACTTATGCAACGGAAGATGTACGCAGAGCGCTTGAGGACCTACAGCAAGCATCGGGACACGCTGCAGGATTTTGAGTATGAGGGTGGAATATTGAAGTGGCGTTTTCACAGATTTTTTCATGTATTGAAGTTTGACATTAAATGATTTATTTTTATATTTGTGAACATTGGATCTAAAAATATACAGTAAAAACAAGAATAAATTAAAAAAAAGAAAAAAATAGACCTCAACTGGTCTCGAAACGCTCACCCCTGGATTTAAAGTCTATCGCTTAAACCACTCGGCTATCCACGCTCATACATGAAGAGAATAATTTTATACTTTATATAAGCAATCCTCGTAGTCTCACAAAATATAACGACAACAACTGAAGTCTCCAAATTATTCTATCGTTTCGCGTTGCAACGCTTTATATGTTTAGGTCTTTAGATCGTCAAAAGATGCATATAATGGATATTTTAGAGCATGGTAAATGTTTAGTTTTACTGTTTCCCCACAAATATCATAACTACAACAAAAATTTGCGAATCTGCAATACTTTTTTCATTTTTTCTTTGTTAATTTACCAAAACGTGAAAAGGTCCCTTTAACCACCCCAGGAAACCAAATACCTTGCGGGTCGTGTAATGCCATAGGGGACAGTGCTGTGCATTTTGGCATGAACTAGGGTAAGTAAATTGGAATTACACGACCCGCAAGGTATCGGGTTTCCTGGGGTGTTAACACCACTCTGCACATGCTATACACTAGCGAATCATTGGCAAAACCTTCGAATGCTTTCGATTTTTTTTAATCGAGCTAGCAGTAAAAACTTTTTTTTGACTTACGCTGGACATAAAAAAAAGCGACACACCTAACGGATTGGGCCCAGCAAAAGTTTTATATTTTCCCTAGAAAATGACGTTATTGAAGTTTACATCGGCATAATGTCGGGTTTTTAAACGACTTAAGATCGGATGCACAAAATGGTTCAGTGTCGGTCCGACATGGCCATAATGACATCATTATAACTAAATTTACCCGATTGGAGATTGGCTTACACTTCTACTTCCATTAAATCGGGTTTTCAGGTAACGCTCCGACCTACGTGACGAACTTACATATTTGAAATCCCAGAGCATGCGCAGTAATCTTCTATTTGGAGGCATTGACGAACCTGAAAATGAACGCCCACAGGATGTCGAAGCGAGAGTTAGATAATTTATTGTTGAAAGGTTGCAGCTAGCACAAGACCTGGTTAACTCAATGGTCATCAAAAGGGCGCATAGGATCGGAGCAAAGGTATCAGACCAGAATCGAAACCGGAGTAGAATGATTGTCTGCACGTTCTCAAGGATAGAGAGACCATTCGCAAACAGGGCCGCCGTTTGAAGGACACGAACAATTCCATGAGGGAACAATTCCCACCTGAGATCGTCGAGCGCAGACGAAAGCTGCTCCCCCAGTTACGAGCCGCGCATGACGCCGGTAAGAGAGCATGGCTCGCATACGACACCCTGTATGTCGACGGCACACCAGTGCAGCAAAAGTAACGGTTGTCACAACTTGTCGGAGAGTCGACTCAGGATCTTAGTTTGGAACTGTAACGGTCTTACTAACGGTAAACTTACTGAAAAAGAATTTGTTGATTTGTTACAAAATAGTGATATTGCTATTCTTTCTGAATCTTGGACTAATAATCTTTCAAAAATAGGTATTGATGGTTACTTATGCTATAATTTATATCGCAAGTTTAGACAAAGAAGAGCTAAAAGAAATTGTGGGGGCATTGTTGTTTATATAAACAAAAAAATGTCCGATGGTGTTCCAATAGTTGTTATTCGGAACTCTCCAATCTGTTTTTTTTTTCGATATTTCAGCACGCGCTGTAGGTACAAACAAAAGCTGACTAGCATATTTTGAAAGAGAATGAATCAATAATTTCTCTTATCGCTGAATCGTGAGCACCATTATCCTGCTCTAACGTTCGTTATAGTTCATAAACATACCATGATTAAAGCATTTTTCTAATCTCGATCGTGTTTAATTTGTATCAATGCTATGTAACACGATATAATGCTGCATGTACATGTAAACAGCTTCGGTCACGTAGCTATGTCTGAAGTATACTGTGCGTAGGTCTTGGCATTCAGTTTTTATGGAAGTTTGTCAACGAAACTACCAATACATTAACTCCATCGTATATAAATATTATAATATTCAAATATATTTAAAACTAGAAATGGCGCGGCAGAGGCCGACGCGTATCCCCACGCCGAATGTTTGACCTAGGTGTGCCCCAGGGTTGGTAATGGGGCCATGCATAGCTGAGATTGACCGTATTGTCATAAGAGAAGTTCATCATCAATTAGAAGTGAATTGGTGTAGAAATGAAGAAGTTATAGTAAAAGGCAATTTTGGGTGGGTGTGACATATGTGGGCAGGGCGCCCCAGGGTTGGTAATTGTGCCATGCATAGTTGAGATTGACCGTATTGTCATAAGAGAAGTTCAGTATCAATTTGAAGTGAATCGGTGTAGAAATGAAGAAATTATAGTAAAAGGCAATTTTGGGCGGGTGTGGTCTATGTGGGCGGGGCCCCAGGGTTGGTAATGGGGCCATGCATAGTTGAGATTGACCGTATTGTCATAAGAGAGGTTCAGTATCAATTTGAAGTGAATCGGTGTAGAAATGAAGAAATTATAGTAAAGGCAATTTTGGGTGGGTGTGGTCTATGCGGGCGGGGCCCCAGGGTTGGTTATGGGGCCATGCATAGTTGAGATTGACCCTAATGTCATAAGAGAAGTTCAGTATCAATTTGAAGTGAATCCGTGTAGAAATGAAAAAATTATAGTAAATGGATTTTTTTGGTGGGTGTGGCCTATGTGGGCGGGCGCCCCAGGGTTGGGATTGGGGCCATGCATAGTTGAGATTGACCCTAATGTCATAACAAAAGTTCAGTATCAATTTGAAGTGAATCCGTGTAGAAATGAAAAAATTATAGTAAATGGAATTTTTTGGTGGGTGTGGCCTATGTGGGCGCCCTAGGGTTGGGAATGGGGCCATGCATGGTTGAGATTGACCGTATTGTCATAAGAGAGGTCCAGTATCAATTTGAAGTGAATCGGTGTAGAAATAAAGAAGTAAATGTAAAATAACCTAAAAAAATGAGTGATAATTTCTGACGCGGCCCCACCCCAACCGCTATAACTTTTGACCCAAGGGTCAGATCAAAATTCCAAATAGTGCAGGGTCGCACATATGCTCATAGCTACCATGTGTGTAAGTTTCAAGGTTCTAGTGCTTTTAGTGTAGGAGGAGATAGTGGCCAGGACGGACGGACAGACAGACGGACGGACGGCGGAGATAACCACAATATCCCCACCTTTTTTTCAAAAAGCGTGGGGATAATCATACAGACAAGTACCAAACAACACAAACCTTACTATCATCAGTCAATTCGTAGTACTTGAACAAATATATCGTTCTATATCAGTTGGATATTTATATATCTATTGACATAGCTCTATTGTGATGCTTTTCTTTAATCTAATCTGAAAAGTAACGGAAATTATTCGCTAAAGACTAAGACCTTTAGATTAGAAGGAACATCACTAACGAGCTTTATATCATACATTACTTTTATTTGCTATATCTATAAAGCATGCCGAAAAAAAAGAACATGAATATTTTTTCAGAAGAAAAATTGCATAGTTCAAGCCATTTGTATATGTTCCTTCATTACAAAACAGCTGAAACTAGAAATGGCGCGGCAGAGGCCGACGCGTATCCCCACGCCGAATGTTTGACCTAGGTGTGCCCCAGGGTTGGTAATGGGGCCATGCATAGCTGAGATTGACCGTATTGTCATAAGAGAAGTTCATCATCAATTAGAAGTGAATTGGTGTAGAAATGAAGAAGATATAGTAAAAGGCAATTTTGGGTGGGTGTGACATATGTGGGCAGGGCGCCCCAGGGTTGGTAATTGTGCCATGCATAGTTGAGATTGACCGTATTGTCATAAGAGAGGTTCAGTATCAATTTGAAGTGAATCGGTGTAGAAATGAAGAAATTATAGTAAAAGGCAATTTTGGGTGGGTGGGGTCTATGTGGGCGGGGCGCCCCAGGGTTGGTAATGGGGCCATGCATAGTTGAGATTGACTGTATTGTCATAAGAGAAGTTCAATATCAATTTGAAGTGAATCGGTGTAGAAATGAAGAAATTATAGTAAAGGCAATTTTGGGTGGGTGTGGTCTATGTGGGCGGGGCCCCAGGGTTGGTTATGGGGCCATGCATAGTTGAGATTGACCCTAATGTCATAAGAGAAGTTCAGTATCAATTTGAAGTGAATCCGTGTAGAAATGAAAAAATTATAGTAAATGGAATTTTTTGGTGGGTGTGGCCTATGTGGGCGGGCGCCCCAGGGTTGGGATTGGGGCCATGCATAGTTGAGATTGACCCTAATGTCATAACAAAAGTTCAGTATCAATTTGAAGTGAATCCGTGTAGAAATGAAAAAATTATAGTAAATGGAATTTTTTGGTGGGTGTGGCCTATGTGGGCGGGGCGCCCCAGGGTTGGGAATGGGGCCATGCATGGTTGAGATTGACCGTATTGTCATAGGTGAGGTCCAGTCTCAATTTGAAGTGAATCGGTGTAGAAATAAAGAAGTAAATGTAAAATAACCTAAAAAAATGAGTGATAATTTCTGACGCGGCCCCACCCCAACCCCTATAACTTTTGACCCAGGGGTCAGATCAAAATTCCAAATAGTGCAGGGTCGCACATATGCTCATAGCTACCATGTGTGTACATTTCAAGGTTCTAGTGCTTTTAGTGTAGGAGGAGATAGTGGCCAGGACGGACGGACAGACGGACGGACGGACTGACGGCGGAGATCACCACAGTATCCCCACCTTTTTTTCAAAAAGCGTGGGGATAAAAATCTGTTTTTCATGTCTTTTAAGGATGTTAGCTACTGGACCCATTCGTGTAGACGGCTGTACATCTGAACGGTGTATTTAGACTTTAATCCTGTATTAAACGTCTGACATACATGTATATCATTGTTAGATTTGTTATGTGTAATTATTATTAATAATAGTAATAACAACAAGACTTGTATTTTCCTAAAAGAAACGCTACTGTCGTTTAAATACTTATTATCCACTACTGAATGGGAAGCAAATCGGATATCGACGTTACTGGTTATTACTGTATTTATGACAATGTTTGTACCTCCCGCGCGCGCTCAGAAATCGGAAAAACCCACAGCGCGCGAGTTCCGAATTAAATCTATTGTGAAAAATAATTTTGATACTAACATTAGGCTTAAAGTTGACAAAACAATTTCTCTCTTAATTCCGTTATTTACTTATGTGGGCTCTCTTTATGGTCTGACGATTCACCTTTTGCTAATATAGTTGATAGCGACCTATTTGATGTTTTATATTACGATGTGTTTTTTTACGAACAGTATAGTAAAGCACTCATCGCAGGTGATTGGAATGCTAGAACTGGTGATCGTTATAATTATATTCCTTTCGATGTTATCAATAATCCCATCGATTTTGAGTCTTAAATACCAGATATATCCAGTGGACGGGTCTCTGTAGACGAGACATGTACTTCACGGGGAAATCGAATGCTTGATTTTTGCAAAGCGGCCTCGTTACGCATCGCTAACGGTCGAATCGGTGACACCGGCTCGTTTACATATTTCAGTAAACAAACATACTACTTAGTTTTAAGCGACATGTATTTCTCACTTATAAATAGCTTCAACGTTTTGCCATTAAACACGTTCAGCGATCATGCGCCCTTATATTTTGAACTTGATGTAAACCCATTACACGTAGATAGCGGTAGCGGATTACACATGCTCTAAATGGTCTGAAGAACACAAGCTCAATTTTAGAAGGGCTATAACCTCCAAATTACCTGAGTTTAACGGAATATTGAATAACAGTGACATCTTAGACATCAATAGTATTGATAATTTGGTATATAGTTTTGCATCGCTAATTATCTCATAATCTCGAGACTCAAATACAACAAGAACATAAACTACATTAAATGGAATATTTATAAGGTCTGAATATGTGACACGATCATTATAATCCAAGTTCAATAGAACTTGCAATCACAAATATACAAGACAGTCTAAACACATGACAATAATTTCAAATCAAGTCAATTTGATAAAATAAATAACTAAGCCTAATAGCTTAAAGGGATCTTTTCACGCTTTGGTAAATTGACAAAATTGAAAAAAGTTGTTTCAGATTCGCAAATTTTCGTTTTAGTTATGATATTTGTGAGGAAACAGTAATACTGAACATTTACCGTGGTCTAATATAGCCATTATATGCATCTTTTGACGATTTTAAAACCTAAAAATTATAAAGCGTTGCAACGCGAAACGATTAAATAATTTGGAGAGTTCTGTTTTTGTCGTTAGATTTTGTGAAACTACGAAGATTGCTTATATAAGGTATAAAATACATCAACTAGTGTGATCGGCGGAATAGCTCAGTAGGCTAAAGCGTTTTTACTTCAGGCCTCTGGCAGGACTCCAGGGGTCACTGGTTCGAAACCTAGTCCGGACAATGTTCTTTTCCTTTTTTTAATTTTATTCTTGTTTTTTTTTCTGGAGCTTTTACGATACAATGTTTACATTTATCGATATAAAGCATTTAATGAATAAGTTAAAAAATGCCAAAATCTGTGAAAAGGCCCCTTTAAATACCTCGAATTCCTCCAATACTCGTCAAAGAAAACAAAAGCAAAATAAAACACAAAGTACGTGCAAGCGAATTAAATGACAGTACAATGCGAACAAAACACATTTATAAATTAATTCTCACTAACATAACTGCTAGACATCACCAGAAAACTGCAATATATATTAAATCATGTATGTCACAATGCAAATTATTCCACATAACAATTGAGAGTTGAACATCAATGAACGTAGTAATACCAAAAGTCGAGGAACCTAAAAAGACAAGAGTGACGTCAGTATATACCATCACCACAAGTCTTTAACCTTTGAAAAAGTAATGATGCCTTCTTTTAAAGGATGAAATCACCAGAATGACATAATGATGCTGTCATCACAAGTGCTAAGATCTGAAGGAATAACCTATACTCCCTTCAAGACGATAGGAAACAGACAAACAACCTTAAAATTTGGCATCAATACGTCCACCGAAATCCAAACCTTTAAACAGACTTTCATAATTACGTAGTTGTTATAACTAACTAAAAATGCTGTAATGCATCCAAATAACAACATCACTATATAAACCACTAGCACTTTACATATAAATCCTGACAAAGACTATTGTAACTCATTCCTAGCACAAAATAAGTATTACCATAATGATAACTATTTGTGCTACATGTTGGCTTCAGAAAACGTCTACTAATAAAATAGTCCTCTATCTGAAAAGTCAAAAACAGCAATTTCACACAATAATTTCTACCTTTTAACAAATGTGAGACAGCCCTAATGAAAAGTTTTCTTAACAAACGAGTACCCTCTAAATTGAGATGTAACCCTCCATCCAGGACCGCAAAAACTGAACGATCAGGTCTTCCGAATTTGAAAAAAGACCTGTAACTTTATAAGAACTGGCACTGTATCTCTTTACATTTGGCCTCTAAGCGGACGGGGGGGGGGGGGGGGGGGTGGGGGGGGGGATAAAATTCATGAAAACTTCGCTTTGGTTTTTCATGAATGTGGTACAATATGGTCAAACTATATATCATTTTAAAGCTAAAGACGGATAGAATAACATAAACACATTTTTGACATTCAATATTTGTGTGCTTTATTCATATTTTGGTTTAAAACCAATACTACACTAATTTACAAAATCTCAATCTAAAGTTAGGAAGGATATGCACTACCTTAAGTTGAATAAATACAAAGCTATATACATATACAAGGTCAAGTTAGCAACATTTCACAGAAAATTATTGTCATAAAACAACGAATGAGTTTTTATTCAACTGCCTTTTTTGGATAAATATCCTAAACATAGTTCTAAAAATAACTAAAACGTAACTACTTTTTAAAAATCCAGGTATGATGGATAATAAGAGTCACAATTCTATTTCAAAGGCTTAACAATTTTGTTATTTACCTCTCAACCAAATTGCAAATTTTAAACCATCTCAAATTGGAATAGATTGCAGACGACATATAAAATTGTAAAGAAATATAAAGAGATTGGGAAAACGATTGATTTTATATTTCGATTCCTTTTACCCATTTGAAAGCGTGGCCATCGCTGTGATCCGTAGAAAAACGTGCAAAACAAATCGGTCGAAACCACGTACAGTGGTGAGAAAACCGGGTATGTGTATACACATACCTGAGATAACACATACTTATTTTGACAGTTGGGTGGCAACTAGTAAAACAACTATTAACATGAATCAGCAAGAGATCGCACTAAATAACAGAAATGACCACGTAGAGATATCAACACTTACCCTATTTGAAATATTTTCCAGCTGAAAATTGTCCCCCACACGTCTTTTTTAGTTAATTTGTATTGTTTTTTCTGGAGCCGACGTGCATCTCACAGAATATCCATCCAACTTCCGTTGTTTTCACTTTCGTTATTAAAAACTCCGTTTAAAAGAATTATTTCTACTTTTAGATTGTTAAAGCGATGTATTATTATATATTATCAATAGAATAGTATACCGTGATGAATTGAACGGAGTAACGTATCGATCTTTCTGTCAGTCTGTAAGCGTACTATTTTATGCGCAATAATAAAGTACATGTGATTCGACAACGATTGTAAACATTGGTGAAATGCTTCTTACATAGTTATTCTTTTGAGTGTTAATGAGGTCTGATCGTGCAGTTTGCAAACATCTACGGAAAGATTACAATCCAATGCATATGTCATCGTCAACCGTTTGGAATGTCAATTAGGCGATGAGTGAGTTTTTTGCATGTTTCTTTCTATTTTATTAATTTAAAAATGGCTGCCCCCATGGTGATGAAGTGACATGTGTTCGAGTTTTGATATTTCTAGATATGTAAACTTTTTTACTATTTAAGCGTAACTTGCCCTCGTCATTGTCGATATTATTCACTAGTTATATAATTTTCCGCTGAAATACGTGGAATAAACATGATTCAGATTTAAAAAAAAATGTATATTTTAGTGTTAAAATCGCTTTGTATTTTGATTGATTTTGTGGATGTTATGATACGTTGATGTACAAAATTGGTAGCAGTTTGAAGGAAAAACACCCATTAAAGCATATACATGTATGTATACATTATCAATGTGGCACTCTTCCTTTAGTCAAATTTGAGTTCAATGCTAGGGGTCCCATATTTTTCAAAATGAAGCCTCTACACGAACCTTAAGTAAGCCCATAGTCACAAGGGCGTGGTAAAATGGAAAAATACAATATGTGTGTTAGGATTAAAACGTCTGATTAATTTTATTAAGTTGTTGTGCAAACTAATGATTTCATCAACTGAGTATGAATCACTCTGGTTTATCGTGGTTATATCGTTCGTACCAACATGAATGAGTGTGAACGGCTTGCTCACAAGTGAAGGTGACCTCCCTATTCTGGCTGATACCCGGGAATGAAATGATATTTCCGTGCCATATTCCACCAACATCCTTGGCGATGGAATACAATATGATATTAAATACCACTCTTGTAAGAACATAAACATTCCTTGATATAACAATCTATTTAACAATCCTAAACATTTTTGATAAAATGGCCACTTTATCCGACCAATTTAATTCCAAAGTTGCCTTATACGCATCGGATTTCCAATCGCCAAGAATGTGAATATGCGTATGAGGAATATCCATTCTATGTGCTAATGTTGTAAAACCCCGTCTAAAAAAATGTGTTGAAAACTTATCGGCATCTAAACCTTTTTCAGTAATACATTATCTTAATTTCTTTTGAAACAAATAGTATGTAATGACCGAGCCGTTAGGTAAAGTGAAAAATACATGTTTGTGGTTTAACTTTAAAGCCAATAAGTGCTCATACGCTGCCACGGGACATAACCTTGTATCTTATAATCTTAGTAAATGAGTAATTATCTCCCTTTCACCAAACTGAATAGTATTTGACCAGTTAAAATGTACTAGAATGTTATTTTCATGAAACTGAATACTCTCCGTGCTTATTTTTTCTCCGAATCAATATCAGATAAGATAGTTGGGACTAGATTAGACTTTCTTGCACATAAGAAAATGCGAATAGAAATAAACACCAATATACAATATTTTCCGGGTTGGAAAAAATCTAAAATGACAAATATACGTAATAAAATCTCTAGCGTCATAGGTTCAGCACGTTTCACGGTCCAATGATTTAATCTAGATAAACCCCTAAATGATAAATTAAGCAAATAACCAATAATGTGATCTATATTCTAACCTAGATACAAATGCATTGTTTTCACTCCACTGACATAATTCTTTATACTATCAATATACTTAAATGATCTGCGGAGAAATTGACCGTAAAACTGTAAGGTTGCAAAGGACGCCGGTTTAATTATGAACAGAATAAATTAAAAGACTCCCACTGCATTCGCAATTTCTGGTTTGTTCCCTCCGCAAAAGCTGACTTAAGGGATTTGGTTAGGTCCTTAGGTCCTCCCAACTGTGACTCTGAAACAAATTAAACTACCAGTCAGCCTGTAATCTAAATAATTCTTCAGAGATAGTTAGATCAACCAGAGGAGAGACATGAGAGACCTGATAAAAAATCCATTCTATACATCAAATCCAAATCCCACCTTGATATGAAATCTGAAATACGATTCTATTAATTCATCGATATTAACGTCATTTGTACCAGTCGTTTTATTAAGTTTACATTTATTTATGTATTTTCAAAATTTCTTTGGGTTTGATTTACTTAAGAATGACAATGTTTTACTTTCTTTACTATTTTTTGCAATAAGTTTTGTTTTACAATATATCGATCTGGCTTGTAAAAATGCCGTTCTATTCGCAATTGATGGATCGTTTTTGTATATGCGTTTACAGTCATAGAACGAGTTTTATGACTTTTGCAGCTTTGGTCGAACCCTAAAGATTTGCGTATATTTCGCGGTTTTGGTAAATTTAAAGTACGTCCATGTATCTGAAAGGAGACATCATACATCAGTTCACACAATTGATGAAAACGAGTGTTAAAATTGTCATTTTCTAGGATTATATTGTTAGTAATATTTTCAAACAAATTAGCTTTACTAACATATAGCATATTTAAATCGGCGTATTTACCATCCTCTCAAGATAACTTATTAAATACAATATAAGAAGCATTAGGTTCTGAAAACTTACAAACTCACATATGTCCCCAAATGTTTCTCCGTATTTCCAGGTCAAACGTTCGAGAAAAAAACCGCCATCATGGACATATTGTACCGAATCATCTAGCTTTTCGAGAATAGAACACTCGCCCAACGCCCAAATTGTATTAGCAACAGAGGGTTTGTCAGCTTGTTTTGGGACTTTAAAGGGACCGTTTTGGTAAATTGACAAAATAAAAAAAAATGTTTCAGATTCGCAAATTTTCGTTGTAGTTATGATATTTGAGAGGAAACGGTAATACTAAACATTTACCATGCTCTAAAATTTCCATTATATGCATCTTTTGACGATTTACAAACCTGAAAATTATAAAGCGTTGCAACGCGACACGATTGAATAATTTGGAGAGTTCTGTTGTTGTCGTTATATTTTCTGATACTACGAGGATTGCTTATATAAAGAATAAAATACATCACTCATTGTGCATGAATGAGCACGGATGGACGAGTGGTCTAAGTCTAACTTTTACTCCAGGGGTCAGTGGTTCGAGCCCAGTTGAGGGCCCAGGGATCAGTGGTTCGAGCCCAGTTGAGGGCTACTTTTTTATTTAATTGTATTCTTGTTTTTTACTGGAGCTTTTTAGATCCAATGCTTAAATTCATCCATATAAAGCATTTAATGACAAACTCCAATACTCGCAAAGATCTGTGAACAAGGCCACTTTAATCAAACTTATAGAACAGTGCACCATCTTCATACATAAATGTGAACACATTTTCTCTCACGTCATTAGATATATCAGCATAATCTTATATATACAATGTAATGTTTCGGAGCTGTTTATGCGCTTGCGATTTGTATACTTGCTGAACCACTCATATCGTTGTGTTGAATAAAGATTGCACAATGGCCTTCATCGTCACGCTACTGAAAAGTATAAAGTATAAAGCGTAACTTGAACTCAGTACTACATCATAACGACGCAGAGACAGGCACAGGTATGTTCTTCTTAATTGATATTAATAATTTAACAGCTAGCCGTATATAGTTGCCTGCTTCAAAATTGGGATAAACTCCGTATACTTTAAACATATGAGTGAACTATGAACGTATAATGTTAAATGGAAGTACAAGTTATTTGTCTATTCAGACTATTGACTCGATATTAGTTCGATCGAAAAACTAGATTACTTAACTTGCGTTATGATGAGTGATGTCCGCAGTTAACTTCAGTTGACTTTTATTCATTGTTAGAAATATTAATATATAAACAATGTATTGACATACAAAATGCTCACCAATAATTATAAGAGCGATCATACCATATGCATGATTTAGAGTCACAAATGAGTTTATGTCGGAACGACGAACTTGCGCAATATAGGCTTCCATTTAACGTGCATGTTAAAGATATACAACTGAAACATTACATTTGTGTCTGTAATATCTTCAGTGGCAACTTTTCGCATATTACTAATTTATGTTGACTCTATAATAATGTTGTTACATAAAACATGTATTGACATCACAGTATATGCTGAATGATTTAAATAACTTTGTATTGTCTGATACGCAGTTAAATTTATTCACTGAATCTTTGACTGAATCTTTATTTTTATAATTACGATGTACTTGCAAGACAATATTTAGTTCTCATAGAAGAAAAATCCAAAATTGCTTAGTTCGTATAAAACACTCAGTGAATCAAGTACTCAAATTACTAAAAATCTATTCGAAAGCAATTGCTCGGAATCAACTTGTACACTGCCTTATATTTGTTTTGGATGTTCTGTCTCTTATTCGGCGTTAGCTGTATACGCCAGCTTTTCACCTTACCTGACCTTTGTAACTGTCCAATAAAATTCAAATAAAATTTCCCGCGGCTAGTTCAGAATGAATATACTTCAGTTATCCCATAGGCTGATATGAGCATACCATCAGAACATTGGAAACATGTCCGCGTCTTTGTAACACTGTTTTACTGCGTGTTCAGCATGAAACAATTTTATCTCTAATGAAAAGGCTTAATAGATAGAACAATTTTACACTCAATCTCGACATCGATACAGTTTGTGCGCCCACCTTTTATTTCAGAGGCAACAGCGTTTTAACTTAAAGGCTATGTTCTAATTTTAGTACTGACTTTCATATTCCTATCAACATGTTAACATGTAAAAGTATAAAAAGCAGTAGAAGCGTGGCCTCACTTTAATGCATTGCATTTCAACCCGCGAGTTATCAGTGTTTATTTACAGGTCATCGCTGCGTCCGAAGACGCTTATGTGCTGACCTGAGTTCGTGGCCAGTTTGTTATATAATATAGACCCTATCAGTGAACTAGGTGAACTGAGATTTTCTTTAGACCACAAAAGATGTTAAATGAAGATATTCAGCGATATAATTATGGTATGTCAATAATAGAGTCTTTATGTGTTTTTCGGCGTAAGCTGCATAAGCCAGCTTTTCACCTTAGCCTGACCTTTGTAAGTGTCCAATAGAATTCCAATAAAATTTCCCGCGGCTAGGTACGAATGAATACACTTCATTTATTCCATTGGCTGATTTGAGTATACCACCAGAACATTGGAAACATATCCGCGTCTTTGTAACACTGTTTTACTGTATGAAACAATTTTATCTCGAATGAAAAGGCTTAATAGATAGAACAGTTTTACACTCAATTCTCGACATCAATACAGTTTGTGCGTACACCTTTTATTTTCAGAGTATTACCAGCGCAAGAGCGTTTATACTTAAAAGGCTATGTTCTCATATTTAGTACTTACTTCCTTATTCCTGTCAACATGTTAACATGTAAAAGTATAAAGAGCAATGGAAGCGAGGCCTCACTTTAAAGCATTGCATTTCAACCCGCGAGGTATATCGGGTCAATTCGCGGACATTCAGAGTTTATATACAGGTCATCACCGGAGTTGGCGGCCAGTAAAATAATCGTTATATAATAAAGACGCTATCCGTGAACTAGGTGACCTGGAATTTTCTTTAGACCAGAAATATGTTAAATGAAGATATTCAGCAATATAATTATGGTATGTAAATAATAGATTCTTAATTTGTTTTCAACAATACAATGATAAATATTATTGTTGATGAATTTAACAATAATTATTCGTCCATATTGCCTAATGTACTAAAGTGATATTATAAGCATGTAACAGTTTATAGGTGTCTATCGCAACCGTTGATTATTTTTGATGTTTCTACTTCATATACACTTATATTAATTAATGCAGCATCATCATACTAAAACAATATACCAGAAAGAGAAAAATAATGCATTTGAATATCAACCGTACTTTCGTTTGACAACTGATCATGCGTTTACGAGTTGAACCTAAATTTAGTTTTAGTGCAGATTTGTTCATACGACACAAAGACACGAAATTGTTTTACGGATCATTTCAGCTTACAGGACTGGGTGGGTCACGTAAGAATATCGAATATAAAATATATTTTTATAAACAACTGGTAGCAAGGTGAGTTGCAGATAATTAATCAGTAACCACATTTTAACTAACTATTTTGACCTGTTAATTCTTTTCAGCTCAATTCAACAGTGCAAAATGCCCATAATATCACTTTAAGCATTAGCACGATGATAATTGATACTGTTAATAATCGAATCAAATAGCAATGCCCGACAAACCACTAAAACAGGTTTGTTCGAAGAACGCGCCTATAAATACGGATACTTCTCGTGTGGCCGGTTGACTCATATGTTTAAATTTCACTTCCATTCTTCTTTTGGTTTTCTGTTTTGTATCTATAGGTTTATGACCAGCAATATGTTATAATGTAAAATAAGCCGCGAAAACTCCCCGTAACATCCCGTACTGCGTGTGATGCAGCTAAGAACTGCACAGAAAAAGACATTCGCTATCCTTGATCTCATTCATTAAACTATTTACGCCGTATATCTTTTTTAAAGATATTTCTTGTTAACAATACCATGATAAATATTATTTTTAATTAATTTAACAAGAATTATTCCACCATATTGCCTAATGTATTAAGCATGAGCGCGATGATTCTCGATACTGTTAATAATCGAATCAAAAAGCAATGCCCGACAAACCACTAAAACAGGTTTGTTCGAAGAACGCGCGTATAAATATTTAAAATATGTACGGATACTTCGCGTGTGGCCGGTTGACTCATATGTTTAAATTCACTTCCATTCTTCATTTGGTTTTCTGTTTTGAATCTATAGGTTTATGACCAGCAATATGTAATTATATAAAATAAGCCGCGAAAACTCCGCGTAACATCCCGTATTGCGTGTGATCCAGCTAAGAACTGCACAGAAAAAGACATTTGCTATCCTTGGTCTCATTTTTTGAACTCTTTACCTTTCACAAACTCGAACCACAATCAACGCCGTATATTTAAAAAAAAAAGATATTTCTTGTTTTAATAAATTATTTTAAATTGTGCTGCTGCACCATATGCAAACCTTTTGCATCAGATCTGCGGTATTGTTCTTAACGCGTGTTTGTGGTTTGTTACTTTGGAAATTCCATGACCCGTAACATCAGACAGATAATCAATGATTTGTTTTATTTTTATTTTTCAATAAAACATCGCTTCTGGACTTGCACGTTCGCTTTATTTGTATTTTCCTAGCCAAGTTAATAATCTAAAGTAGAACTAAATATGATTAAAAATTAACTTAAACTATTTATTCATTTTATAGCATAAGTCAAATAATTTTAATCAGAAGTGATGTTTTTAAAAGTTAAATTCTACGTTTATTTACGCGAAAAATAGTCACATGCTAAAAATGAATGGCTGAGAAAAAGTAACCGGAAGTTTAATATGAATTGTGGTTAATGTGTGTCTGTCAATTATTAAATATATGTTAACCCCTATCCGTTTAAGAATAATGTATACTGTTTTTATCATTTAACTTAAGCGCTTTTTAATGATATTAATTTGAAAATATTTGATAAATACGTATACTTGATGTTTATGTACGATTTATGTTCTTTGTTTTGATTTGATAAGTTGATTATTCTTACAGATATCAAGATGAAGATTACAATACTTCTAACATTATGTTTACTGTTGAAAATGGACGCCGCCTACCAAGGTAAATGAAACGTTTCATTTGTTTATTATAATTTCACCGATCGAAAGTGTTTATGCAATTTAAAAACAAATCCATATATAAATTAAGTATTGCTCGGCAATAAGTTATAAAGATATCTTTATCTATGTTATTAGTTTATTTATTGGACAAGTAACAAATGGAAGAAACATTTCAGGCGACGGTCGTAAAATCGGAGGTATTTCCGTCAAAAGCGGACTGGGGGCCGCGGTGGTCGAGGCGGCAGAGGTGGTTTTGACGGCGAGCCCGGTGGAAGTGGAAGTATTTACCGCGGCGGCCATGGTGGTCGAAGCGGTGGCGGTGGTTTGGACAGCGAGCCCGGTGCCAGCGGCAGTATTTACGGCGGCGGCAGTGGCGGCCGTGGTGGTCGAAGTGGCGGCGATGGTTTAGACGGCGAGCCCGGTGAAAGCGGCAGATTTTACAGTGGTGGAAGTGGCGGCCATGGTGGTCGAAGAGGCAGCGGTGGTTTAAACGGCGAGCCCTGTGGAAGCGGCAGTTTTAACGGCTGCAGCAGAGGCGTCGTGGTGGTCGAAGAGGCAGCGGTGGTTTAGACGGCGAGCCCGGTGGAATCGGAAGATTTTACAGTGGCGGCCGTGGTGGTCGAAGAGGCAGCGGTGGTTTAGACGACGAGTCCGGTGGAAGCGGCAGTATTTACGGCGGCGGCAGAGGCGGCCGTGGTGGTCGAAGAGGCAGCGGTGATTAAGACGTCGAGCCCGGTGGAGGCGGCAGTATTTAAAGCGGTGGAAACGGTGGAGCCGGCGGTTTTGCAGGTGGAGACGGCGAGCCCGGTGGTCGTGGCGGCCATGGTGGCCGTGGTGGCTATGGAGGCCGTGGCGGCCGTGGCGGCGGCAGTGGTGGCGGATGAGGCGGAGGTGGAGGCAGATGTTTTGGCGGAGTCTACATCCTTTAACGAAAAGCTAATGCGCATAGCTTATCTGTGATATAATAGTTAATTTGTCAAAATACATTAGCAACCATCTCGGAATGTTCTTTTGCAAATAGTGTATATGTATGTATATCTATGTAGTAAGGCTTTAATGTGAGTAATGGGGTTATTTAGATGCAAATATGTCAGTTTGTTATTTTCATTTTCATAGTCTGAGTGCACTGTGTGTACTTTAGGATGGAAAATTTCTTCTAATAAATGTTCGTCCCAGAATTAATTTGTTGTTCACAACTATTTGTTATTTTATTCATAAATAATATATTGTATATTCAATGTCAAGATCACGATTCCAATTAGTTCTAAAGCAACATTTGATGTTTCTGTAGTAAACTTAAAAGTATCAAATGTCACACATATATAAAAGTATGATTAAGTATAGATGTTCGCAATTGACTTGATATCAGTCTTTTATATAATGATAATAAATATCGTAACTTACTTGCGTCACCGATTACTTTGGGTGTGGTGGTGGTGTGTGTGTGGGTGTGTGTGTGGGGGGGGGGGGGGGATACGGTTGTCTAAACGTAACACAGAGGCAGCAATGATTTTTATATTAAAACATAAGCCTAATTGACAAAAAACAACAACAAATATACAGTTACTAGACACAAAAATAGAAAAGCCATTTAATGTATTACTAGACACAACATATAAATAGGATTGGTAGGTAAATCCGCATCTATAAATAGTCCATTTGGCATTCTAAAATTAAGAGCTTAAATAAGGGTATAACTATTGGTAATGAAAAAGTATGCATCTTTCTCTATGCAGATGACATTGTGATTATTGCTGAAAATGAAAATGATTTGCAACTCATGTTAAATGAACTGTATAACTGGTGTTACGCCAATGATATGAGTGTTAATTCAGATAAAAGTTATGTTTTACACTTAAGGACTAAGAATATCCAACGATCAGAATTTGTATTTACTTGTGGTAACTTAAATATTCTTAACTCGGACAAATATATTTACCTATTATGTTAACAGAATACATAGACTATGATGTAACAGCAAAATATGTCTCGCAAAGTGCTGGATGTGCCTTGGGACTTCTTATTTCAAAGTTCAAAAGCAGTGAAGGTTTGCCTTATGATATTTATAATAAATTGTATTACTCCTGAGTTGTACCAATTATACCATATGGAGCCTCCATTTGGGGAACTAAAGAATACTCATGTGTTAATGCAATCCATTACCGCGCAATGAGATGTTTCCTTGTAACCGGGAAATATACGCCAAATGTAGCTGTTCAAGGTGAGATGGAGTGGACACCTATTAACATTCAACAATGGATAAGTATATGTAATCACTGGTTTCGTTGTTTAACATATAGCAATAGTAGAACAAATACAAAGATATTGGACTTGGCTCTCGATAAAGGCAACCACAGTTGCAACAATTTCCCATTTGTTGTGTGTTAATTTATGAACAAATATCATTTAAACCAATATACTCATTTACCATTCTCTAGAAATAAAATGTTGGAACATATATCCTCAGCTATTATGGGTAACCATCTCAGTATATGGACTACTAGCCTTAATATGTTAAATAGTCATCATGGACAAGGCAGAAATAAACTTAGAACGTATAGAACTTTCAAAAATGAATATGTTGTAGAAAATCATTGTAAATTGAATATGTCATTTCCACATAGATCTGCTTTAGTCAAATTCAAATGTGGGGTAGCTCCACCTAGAATAGAAAATTGGACGTTATGATTATTAACCAGAAAAGGATAGATTATGTCCACTATGTTTATCTAATGTAGAATCTGAAGCACGTGTATTGTTAGAATGTCCTATTTATCAATATGATAGAAACATATTAATTAATAAAGCCAATCAGATTGATGTTAACTTCTCCACTTTGTGCGAAGAAGACAAAGTTAAGTTTTTGTTCACCCGTCCAGATATGATAAAGACTTTGGCCAAAGCCTGCTGTAACATACTGCAAATAAGAAATAAGTCTCTGTATAGAAGATCTTTTAACTGAATCGCATATTATAATATATATGCTGCATGTAATTTGTTTTTATAATAATGATACGTTTTATGATATATCTGTAAATTCCTGTTTATCTCTAAATATCTGATAAGGGACAATACAAGATTATTTATATATTTTTGTATACATGTTTATTTACTGGAAAATGGGTTTGAAAAGCTACATGAAAACATCAATTCCTAATGTCATGTTTTAATACCATTTTAGTCAAATACCTAAATGTCTTGATTAGCAGAAATTAATCAAGTTCTTTAATATGTAAATAAATTCGTATAGTTTTAAATGAACATAATACCGTAATTATAAAACCTTAAACAGATACATTTTTGTTTGATAAGTGTAATATTTTATGATATGTTGTATTTTATGTCAGGTTTTATGAGATTGTGATACTGATAGTCTCTTATAATTCGCTAAGAATGGCCACATTCATACATGCTATACATTATTTAATGCAATACTTGTTATGTTGAATTGTGGATGAGACTTAAATAAACAAATAAACATATATGCTGTCGAAAACGCCCTGCATCGGGGACGATTATGTCATTCGATATGAATGAAAAAGGGATTATTATTACTAAGTCCATTGATTTTGTTCAAGGTGGTAACCCTGACAGCTTTTCTTGCGGTTACCCTAGCAGCTCTTTCATATTGTCTTTTATGTGTACAGCACTTTCCAAAGAATGCCATGCGCGCTTTATGAATTAATTTATCTCTTGTATATTCAGTTAATACATGTTCGTATACCGTCAGACACGCGTTGTGTTAAGTCGTTTTCATAGAAATAGTCACGTGGACTGCATTCCACACAGATCGTGAATGATGTAATGCCGGTCTGTCAAATGGCCGTCAGACGGTATAAACATGACAAAGACTTACAATTAAACAAGTTTTGTTCACGAAAATATCTAAGTCATGTTGTTATCGTTTCTTGTATTTCACGCGTTATCATACCATTCAACTATCTATAGGCCCGTCCTCTATCTAACCCTTTACCCATATAGATCCATTGTCACATTGTCAAACGACTTTCTTTATACTTACTATATGATGTCGTTCTTCCCACTAATCAATGAATGACGTAATAAATTATGTAAATATCCAACATGAAGGAAAAAAAAGAAAAATACCTCAAAATGTACGAGAAATAAATGTAATATATTATGAAAGTAATCATTATATTACGGTGAACTATATGTTATTAATAATAAGCTTATAATATACCAGTATAAAATATTAATATCATGGTATTTAATAATAAAGGAATACACTACGCTTTATATCGTAAACACTAATATTCGTACTCAGTGCACATTCTTACAAAATAATTAAAATGGTGAATAGCAATATGCAAGATCATAGCAAAAATAATAACAATACAACATAATGAATTATTCTAAAAAACTGGAACATAGTTACAGAACAGGAACTATTTTATGAACGGAAAAAATAACGGAAACTTACAATTTTCTGTTATGAAATAAACTGTCAAGTTCCGATTAAAATATAACCAGCTTGACTACAACCGCCAAAATGAACCTGGCCATATCCTGTCGATGAATTCGAGCTACATATCAAATGGATGCTCGATGGTCCGATGCAAGTAAAAGTAAATGTTGCGTATATATTTCTCTGGATAGGAGAGATGGGCAACACAATTCTGCAAATCTCACAACAATGGGAATTACATTCCAAGGAGTAATCTACGAACATTTCAAAGAATGTGTTCCGCCCTCTTCAAACTTCGTTTATGCCCGATATAAATTTAATCATAACGTTCAAAAAATCACTCAACAAATTCAGTACAAGACTCACCCTTAGTGATAGAGATTGTGTGTATGGTGACAAAACCTTTTACACGATTCGTGACAAAGTCGTGTTGGATGTCAATGTGACAAAATGAGAGAAAACTCGATTGAGACGGGTCAAGAGAATAGCCATGTCATTTCTTTGGCGCTATTATTAATAAGCAAAACTTTTTCTCGCCATGCCTTTTGTAATCGGTGTATTATTTCTATCGTACATTGTTTGATTTATAATGTATATAGATTATTCAAATGTACCTTTTTCTGAAAATGCTATGTTCTATTTTCAATGACCACTCATTGCGATATAATTGTTTAATTCTTACACGACCCGCACATTGTGTTCTAAAGACAAAGAAGGAGATAAAATAAGTTTGAGTTTTTCTACAAACAAAACAAACCATGGGTAGATCGCGAAAGTAGTCTTGAAAGTCCAAGACATTGTTAAGTTTAATGAACGTGCGATCTAGCAAACGTTTGACACATTAAAATGGCCTTTTCACAGAATTTGGCATATTTTGAAGTTTGTCATTAAATGCTTTATATTGATAAACGTAAACGTTGGATCTTAAAAGCTCCAGTAAAAAATCATGAATAAAATTTAAAAAAGGAACAGAAAAGTAGCCGGTACCAGGGCTCGAACCAGTGACCCCCGGAGTCCTGGAGTTAGTCTTAGGCAAAAACACATTTGCGCTATCGGCTATTCCGCCGGGTATACACATTTTATGTATTGTATACCGTATATAAGCAATCTTCGTTGTTTCGTAAATTTAAACGACAACAACAGAACTCTCCAAATTATTCAATCGTTTCGCGTTGCAACGCTTTATAATTTTTAGGTTTTCAAATCGCCAAGAGATACATATAATGGCTATATTGGACTATGGTAAATGTTCAGTAATACTGTTACCTCACAAAGATCATAACTAAAACGAAAATTTGCGAATCTGAAACAACTTTTTTCAATTTTGTCAATTTACCAAACCGTGAAAAGATCCCTTTAACAGCACATTTTATTCACATTTTTTATTTAATTTCACAGCAATGTTAACGTCTTGTTAATTTTGAATTCAATGTGCATGTATAAGCATCATATAGAGGATATTTGTTGGAATCGGTGGATTATCGATTTTAATTCACGAGTGATCATAGAAAATAATTTTTAAATATATATTTTCTATGATCACGAGTGAATTAAAATCGATATATGCCACCGAATCCAACAAATTTTCTTTTTATTTTATGCTTTTTTTTACAGTTTATTTACATTGTCAAAGAGTTTCACTAAAGAATTTCGCTGGAATAATGACGTCATTTCGTCAAAAAAAGACGTCATTTCACAGTAAACAGTGAAAATTATCGATAATTTTCACTGATAATTTTCATTGTTTGAAACAGTGAAATTATCAGTTTTAATCAACTGATATTTCCCTATAAACCACCGGAAAGCATAAAATAAATAGAGGATATTTGTTGGATTCGGTGGATTATCGATTTTAATTCACGAGTGATCATGGAAAATAATATTTTTACGAGTGGCGCAGCCACGAGTGAAAATATATATTTTATATGATCACGAGTGAATTAAAATCGATAATCCACCGAACCCAACACATTTTCTTTTTATTTTATGCTTTTTTTTCACAGTTTATATACATTGTTAAAGGGTTAAACTAAAGAATTTCGCTTGACAAATGACGTCATTTCGTCAAAAAATGACGTCATTTAACATAAACAGTGAAAATTATCGATAATTTTCACTGATAATTTTCATTGTTTGAAACAGTGAAATTATCAGTTTTAATTCACTGATATTTCTCTATAAACCACCGGAAAGCATAAAATAAAACATCATTATCTTTTTACATCACATATTTTATGATTATCTGTCATTGTTTATAGATGGAGCTGACTTAATGTTGTATTGTTTGTATATTGACGTCGCGAAGCGCATGTGTGCATGATTTTCGTGGAAAAATGACGGAGCATAGATTAAAACAGTTAAAATATTCGATAGAATCATGTGCATTTATGTTACTTTCAAAATAATTAACGGTTCATTTTTAGTTATTGAGGTTATAACTTTCGGTTTGTCTTTCCGATAATTGAAATCAAACAACTCGGGCTATCATCTCCGCGGTGTAATTCCTGACCACCAAAACCGCAAACCGTTGATTATTACCGCAATAACCAAACTTAGCTATTAATTATTCCATGCGTAGTTGAGGTAGGTTACATTTGACATCAGCTTTATGTTATATATATATATAATGTTGAAATTCATTGGTTACAATGAATGACAGTCGCAATGACACTTTCCTTATTAATATTTATTAATAACCGAAACAATTTCCATCGTTACCAATATCTCTTATTTTCATTGACATGTCCAGCAAAAATGTGTTTATTAAGTTATAATTGTCAAAACATTCCTTAAAACAAGCATAGCTGAAATACGATAGTTAAAATCGAATACATTTCATGATGTTTATACTTTTTATTTTAGAGCAATTATGTAGTTGATGTTGTGTCCCCTTAAGACCGGGAGGCGGGAGGTCCCGGGTTGAATTTTTGAGGAGCGTTTTTAAGATCTTTGGTGTGGTGTTAGTGCTTAATCCAACTGTGTTTATTATAATAATAAATTTAACGATTGAGTAATGCGCTCGTTGTTGATATAATGAACCACATTTAAATCAATGCTGCTGTTTAGAATGCGGCAACACCACTGCTGATAATGACACACAAAATAAAATCGCTCATTTTATGTAAATGTTATGTAAATGAGTCAATGAGAATTAATGTCATTCAGAATTATTTTTTTCTAAGTGCATTTTTGCACATCATGCCACAATATAAATGTCTCACTTCATCTACAGATTCTGTCGGATAACCGATCTAGTTAAGAAAAGCAACTTGGTAAGTAATTTTTATATTTGTTCGAAAACAATTTATGTTGCCGTATTACCGTTTTGCTTCGTAATGAGCATCTTAGCGTGCGTCAGAGAATATTTTCTTTATAATTATATTTCACTAGTTCATCGCAATAGATGCTGCGAATAGTAACTCTGGAAAATAAATATAACAAATTGTTTTTTTTTATTCAATTCAAAACAACGAAAACAAGGAATAATAAACAAATAATAATAAAGCATCAGTAAACAGTTTTGTTGTTGAATACACTGATGAACTTTATTTCGCAAGTGTTTAAATAAACATGTAAAGATGACTTCAAAATCTCATTAGATTTAAAGAAAAGTCCACAAAAGTGAGGGAGAAAAAAATAAACGAAAGTGTACATTAAGAAAAGAAAGATCAGAAGT
Source organism: Dreissena polymorpha (assembly GCF_020536995.1). Classification (NCBI taxonomy): domain Eukaryota; kingdom Metazoa; phylum Mollusca; class Bivalvia; order Myida; family Dreissenidae; genus Dreissena; species Dreissena polymorpha. The sequence continues at coordinate 60,011,660 of NC_068368.1, read as the reverse complement.
TTAAGGGAGAAACGTCGCCAAAATATCTACCGGTACTTTCAAACTCTATTTATTATATTACATATTGGTGTTGCGCTTTGTAAAGAGATATCTAAGACTTTAATAAAAAATATTATAACACACTCAACAATGTTTGATAACGAGAGCGCCGATGGCGTTAAAAGCATAGGTGCAAGATACAGGGAAGAATGGCGTCACGTGGTATAATGTAGTTCGATATCGCCATCCGCGAATTTCTCAAATCAATAATGTCAAACAATTACCGACTATTTAAATAGATAATCTTTCCATTTACATCAGTGTTTGAAACGCTTATGAAAAATAATTACCCAAGCCTTTCAAAATTTAAGCACGGACAGATCTGTATCGAACTATTCTTTTCACAAATGAAAAAAGACGCTACCCTATTCGTCTGCGTCAAGAATTTGTCGTAAAACTTTTGGTAAGCGTTAGATGCAGACGTGCACAACAGATTTAGTTCTGAATACAGATTTCTGAATGCAGATTTTTATAGAAACTCCTCACAGCAGTTACTTCCCTTGCTTCGCCCGGTCAGTAACTTCTCGTATAAGGGAGGCCACTGCGTAGGAGTTTGAGATTTATAGTGCAGATAGAATTGTTTTACGAACGAAATTTGTTTTAGGTTATAAGAAGATTTTTTGACACAAAACGGTCTTAGAAAAATTCACTAAAAACGGTGTCCGCAATATTCTTGGAAGAAAACGTTAGAAAAACGTTTCCAAAAAAAATTGTAAGAATGACCATATACTAAATTAAATAGATATTTCGTCTGATTTTTGATCAGGTAAGGCTTCATAATGGGTAACCGATAGATGTGGATTTTTGAAATGTGGTATATACCATAAGCATAGGTGCGTAAACGCACCTATGCTAAAAACAGCATGAACGACTTCACTATAATGCAAGACTTTAATAAAATATAATAAAAACACAATACAATGTTTGATAAAAAATCACGAACAACAACACACTTTAATCTTCAACCCGGTTCCAGCACATATTACCGGACTTGGTTGATTTGCATTTTAACACTAACAATGTTGAGTTTCTTTACAATATACATTGCAATTATAAAACTTTGCGCTCATAGTTTGATTAACGGTAGAATGGCGTTGATATAATGAAATATACAGCATATATGAGTGACATACAGATCGATTCACTCATTTGCAATTGTTTCCGTTTACGTTTGCAAAAAGGCCGAATTCACATTGACAATCCGAATAATATTAGTGTTATCTTGATTGGATATTATCTTTTTACCTGTTAAAACGGAAGTGCCGTGCGCTGTGTTCAATGTTTGTTCGTAATGTTAAGTTAAACCATGCATAATCAGTGTTCCTCATAGCAATAGCCACACTTTCAACGCTATACGAGGTCTGGTAACGTTGATTTAACACCGCCATCGCCGCCGCCACAGCCGCCGCCGCAACCGCCGCCGCATCCACCGCTACCGCAACCATGGCCGCAACCACCGCCGCATCCAGCACCGCTTCCACCACTGCCTCCACCACCACGGCGGCCCCAAATAAAGCCGCGCCAAAGAAAACCAGTGGCACGACCGTCGCTACTTCCGTCTGGAATATTTATTATATTTACTTCTTTTCCCATTACTTGATATTTATTGATTTTTGCAATAAAAAGTAAGGCACAACATGAGTTAAACGATACAATTTAAAGATATAATAATACATTAAAAACAATCATAAACTTCTTATAAATTTCTTTTATGACATTATTATTCTTTTAGCGATGTGAAAGCAATATTGTAAAAGTGTTCAATACATGTATTCGAAACAAATTTAATTGCTGAACAATAATTAATTGCGAAGTGAGTTTTCATAACAAATCATGAAAAGATCTTAAAACAGAACGTTTAATTTACTTGATATTTCTATTGGTAAGGCTGCAATGTTGTTAAAGCGAAATTATACGATTTTTTATAAGTGTTAAATTGTAATATATTTATAACGTATGTTACAATAACATAAAATAGGCAAGAACAATTATACATTGAAGACAAATTTAATAAAATGCAGCAAAGACACATTAGCGCCCCGAGCCGATTGTGACGAAGATAGTTCGTTCATATTTTCCTACAATAATCGAAGCATTCGTCTTCGTGTTCGTGTGTCGTGAACATATATTTTATTGCAGGAATTTAAAATAAACCGTGAAACTAAATTTGGATTCACATCGTACATGCATGATTTACATGCTGGCGAATTCGACTTTACATACAAGTTCGATTTCAGAGTTAATTATCTGGCTTATTTCGCATTTTTTGACACATGTTCTTCTTAACTTGTATTTTAATTTATATTGAAATATATGTTTAGTAAGTTTTTTACACTTTTTATATAAATTAATAAATATTTTACAAAATCGTATAATCTCGCTTTAAAACTCAAGCGCCGTCTCGTATTCGCAGTAATGCAACATCCAACATTTTCTCAAGTGACAGTGCGAATCAGAGCAACAAAGTTTGCATCAACATTTAAACCATTTTCAAAACATGTTTCACGGTAAATATTGTGTAATAACGTTTAGATGTAAACAGACAGACCAGTAAGAACATATTAATCAAATTTTATATTTAACAGGATGTTATTGAAAAAGTGTTGAATTTTGTAATTGCACCACAGCACTGCTGTAATTCTTCGTTGTTTCGCATTTGCGGTTGGAAGCCTGAAACATAATTGGCGGTGGTCCCTCGTATCAGCTGATTACGGTCACTAATTTGGATTTTTTACAGTATAATCTATCGACTGGATCGGTTAAACATTTTGCTAATCGCGATTCGCCGCATTCGTTTATCGCGTATGTATCTTTCTAAAAATAGCCTTGTTCCTCAACACGAAACGTAGAGCCATTTAATATAATTTATTAACGCTGTTTTCTCTTTCTTCTTTAATTCTGCAACAAAACTTTAAGCAGCAATACTTTATTACACAAAATGAAAGCATATGTTATACATTTGAAAGGCAAAAATTGATAACCGTTGCAACATGGTAAGGCCAGTGTCAGTGAAGTCGCTCAAGTCTTCGCAGTGTGTCAACACGTGTAAAGAATTGAAGTATGTTTTTATTAGAATTTGGAATATATACTGTGCGTTTGGTTTACTGTGGTAGTTGTGCGAAGATATTGAGGTTCTGCACGTTCTGTTCAGCTCCAAAAAACATGCCATTTATTGGATTTAGGCCAGGAAACTGTGCTTGTGAAACTGCCGGGTGGGTGGGGAGAGAAAATGTTCATTTCGGAAGTGTTGACAGAAGTGCATGAAACAGATGGAGTTGCAGTAAAACATGTTGCCAAAAGGTCTTTTTTTGTGTTTGTTCGGAAATTTCACTGTAATTGATTATCGACTATACGTTTTTGTGTTCTGTTATTTGCATGATTTCGGTGGGTGCGATATTGGAATCCCTTAGTTTTTGAACAAGGTGTTTTCTAGCAGAATGATTACTTGTGTTGTTGTTTTTTTCAAAACCGGCCTCGATTGCCATAGTTGTCAACATTTGGGGGAACAAATTCACTAAGTTTCTGCCGTGATTAAACAGTGATTAAATTTACCTTTTCCTTGTTGTTATTTTTAGATTGTTTTGCTTTGCTTTCAGGCAGTCACCTGTAAGGGAAAATTCTGGACCACTGGTCCGGAAGATAGAGTATTGGTACTTTGCTCTTTGAAGTTTCCGCTCAAAGCTACCCACGATGCTACACAATGTGACAAGCTCGTTTTCATTACCATCATTCTTGCGAATGGAGAGCAGATATATGCAACAAGATACTCATCTAGATGGTCGCCTGATAAATTGTGGATTGCCTTCGTTTCGCCTTTCTTGGCAAGATATTTTTGAAATCGACTTACATCTGCCAGTGTTTTCCGGATGGTGTTTTTGTTCGGCTTCAATTAATTTTTTACATCTTAGGTTGATATTTCTATGGCGTCTGATATGTCCTCACTGTTCTCAGTTTTTGATTTTGTTTCAGTAAGGGATTCTAAATGACTTCTATTTGAATTGACATTTGCATTCGTGCTTTTATCAAATGGTTCATTAAACACTCAGATTTATTCCAAACTAATTGGCAAAGTCTTCCTAAGATCGACATAACAACTTCCTCCATTAAATCGTCCCAAACAACGTCATCTTACCTTCATCCACAAAGTCTGACATGGTAATGTTTATTTATTGTATTAAATATGTTTTTTGTGTTTAAGTCCTTATTTTCAAATGAAATTAGCTTTAACTAGCCTTATCAGACACAATTCCTGTGGCAAAATTGGCAAACTGTAGAAGACGACAAATGTAACCTTAATAATCATTTATGATTTAAAATTATTTCATTATTTAATGCATATTACATTGGGTTTTATTGTGAAGTGTGTTACTATTTTATTTTTTACTATTTTTACTGGTTTTTATTGTTTGTTTTATTTGTTTGGTCTGTTTATATAAAGTGCTGAACTTTTGACATAACCTTTGACCTTTGATGTATGCATATGAAGGCGTGTCCAAAAAAAGTAGTCCGTTTGTTACATGACCTCATCAGCATGTACTTATTCATTATTAATATTTGGAAAATACGTTTTTTTCTGTTTTTGTTTCTGTTTGTGGATTAAATGTTATACAACTTGGTATCAAATTGTTTGTTTTGATAAATCTGATTCAGTTTTACAATAAAACAAAACATATTAATTAAGTCTTAGTAGCCTCCACACATGACTTATATATGAACTTCCTGTTGACCGTGATATAAAAAAAGATATTAGGCAACAGGATATCAAGCAGATATCAATGTGGTGGTATAATAAAGCAGTATATCATCTTCATACATATCTATAATTATTATGAATTTTATTGATTGTTAGTCATATATATATATATAGTAGTGGAGCTATCCTACTCACCCCGGCGTTTGCGTGAGCGCGAGCATTAGCGTGAGCGTTGGAATGTTAAAGTTTGCGTACAACCTCAAATATTTTCTATGTTCCTTGACATATTGCTTCTATATTTTGCATACTTCTTAACCAACATGACCCCAATCTATAAACAAGAGCAAACAAATGTAACAAGCATTTGTAAGAATTATGGCCCCTTTTTACACTGAGAATACATGTATGCATATTATTGATAAATCTTTGTTCAAGTTTGCGTACCACCTCAAATATTTTCTATGTCCCTTGACATATTGCATTCATATTTTGCATACTTCTTTACCAACATGACCCCAATCTATAAACGAGAGCAAACAACTGTAACAAGCATTTGGTAAGAGTAATGGCCCTTTTTCCACCTTGTTTTTTCCTAAGGTCAAATTAATAAATTTTGCTTAAATTGCCATAACTTCTTTATTTAGGATCAGATTTGATTCATACTTTGACAAAACAACACTTACCTGACATACCACAATGGACTTCACCCAAACCATCCCACACGCCCCAACCCAGAAATCCCCCACGCCCTAAAAAAATAAATATTTTGTTTCCCTTTTTTCCCTTATTTTTGAAAGATAATCTAATAAATAACCAGATCCACACATTATTCATCCTCTCCGACACCCCCCCCTCCCAACATTTTTGTTAACAGTCAGAATCGTCTATAATGTACCGCTTCTTTAAAACATAAATGATCAATATGTTTTAATTATGGTCCTCTTCCAGTTATAATATGACTATTTTAACTTGACCTCATTAAAGATGAACAATTTCCCCATGATGGCTTACTTTATACTGTCAAGCACTTGAATAGTCAAGCGCGCTGTCATCTGACAGCTCTTGTTTATTTAATGACTTAACCTAGATGAAATTAGGACCAAATATGCATACATAAACAACCTATGCCAAATGGGTTCAAAGCCTATTCAGATCAAATCTTAGAAACAGCATTGTTATGTGCGTTTGTGATATTCACAGTAAGATTATGGAAGCCCTATAATTATCAGAACGATATGAAAATTAATGCTAGCATGATAGCAGTAGTGGAATTTAATGAAAGTACCTTTTTATATAAACGTATCCTTATATACAGCGTCTTTCATATGTCGCTACTTTTAAATAGGCTTGACATGAAGTTGTTTACAGATTTTGAAATGTGTCAGTAAATGCATTTTTACTATAACAAAAATAGCATTTTAGAAAGAAAAAAAAATAACAAAGAAGGTATTTGTGCTCAGCGGGGATCGAACCCGCGTCCTTTGGATTAATAGTACATGTATACAGCAGTGTAACCCTCGGTCATCCTGACCGTAATTACCTTGATATAAGTGATCTGCGTGTTGAAACAAATATTTAATAGAAACAACAGAATAATTCCAAATGTCTCTATTGTTTCGCGTTTCAATCACTTTGCTTTGCATCACTTCCAATGATAAATACGATGCCATGGTCGATATTTTTCATGCGGTTTCGTTGTACACTAGTCTGATTCACGTTCATTTTGTATATATTCTGAGTTTAAACTTATTTTATAACTCTTTCCATTTCTTCTTTTGCTACTCTTTCAGGGTTTACACCATGTTGCTCTATTTTGACCTTAATGCAAATAACGCATGCCAACACATCGTGCACTAATCCGGTTTACGGTAATTATGTGAATGTCCACATTGAAAACGTTTGCTTAACATTTTTTAATGTCATGCCTTTGCTAATGATATTGGTTAAAACTTATAATCTTTTTGGTTTATGCCGAATATTCATTATAGCTTCTTACTATGTAAATATGTATTAAATACATTTGTATTAAGAACGTTTAACATATTATTTCCTTTCATATACAAGGTTTAAGGGATCATTTGAATCGCGCGAGGGTGAACCAGTATATTCTCAATCAAAACGTTGATACAGTGCTTTTAAAAGAGACACACATTATATGGATTATATGACACACAGACCAAGAATGAAACAATTGTTGCACAGACTTACAATTTATCAACCGTGTGCCGTGCATGCTGTTAACAAGCCATGACAATCGATCAACATGTTGTTTTATAAATCTACGACCAGCAAATAAAGCATAAGATATTGGATTTCAGTAGTATTTGTGCACCCGGGAGTATTTACCTGCTTAAAATGTTAAGCTTTGCTACTCTTTCTTAAGCACGGGTGTAATGCATTTTCAAATGCCCTGTTGAAGTTATAGCGACAGGTGATATTAAGACAAACGAACTGAGCAAAAATGCCCCAAACAGCTCTATGGATTATTGTGGGGACATCCTTGTTGATAGTGCAGCAAGCGTGTTTTGGTATACGAATAGAAGAAATCAATTCATGTGTAAAGATCGAATTCTGAACGAATAAACATGGCTAAAATGAAAATCAGGTGTGAATTGACATTAAGAAATACATTGTTGTATGACGATAAATGGTCAAATATCACACATTTGTACATCACTGGGGATTGGAATTGGAACCACAAATACGGAGATTACACAGCCGACTTATTCGTGCGCGAAGATGTGTTTGATGGACTCATCCGTTTAGAGGAGTTACGATTCGTTTGGACCCCAAGAGTGACTTTATATCCCGGCTGCTTTCGAGGGCTGGACAATCTCCGGATATTGGATCTGAGCGATTGTGTAGAACTGGGTTATGACAGTTTTATGTCCGCTTTTGAGTCCGATTTGACCCTGCCTAAACTTGAACAACTTATTTTACACATGACCGGTAACAAGGCAAAGCATTTTGTATTCAAAGACTCGTTCGCTAAGTTGCTTACGACTAGACCTGTGTATGTGTTAGATATATCGGACATGATTATCGAAGCATATGATCTAGAGCTGATAGGTCGATACGCAAAACATCTATTGTTTTTGAATATTTCTGGAATTTCTGTAATTAATTTTACACTCAGCAATGAAAATATACGCAATTTTTCAGCTCCATTTAAGGTTCTTGATGCCAGTCGTTCATATACAATTACAAGTAGGGTTCCATACATGTTGTGCATGTGGCCACCCTATGAATACGTTATATCTGATCACAATATGATTGGGCTAATAGTAGAAACACTCTATATGGACAATCTATGCGGTTATTTACAAAAGCAATGAACAAGGATGATATCTTCATCAATAACAATTAACTGCTTGGAAAAATTACATCAACTGAAACGCGTGTATCTGCGAAGGAATCAATTTACGGGTTTAGACTTTGAACTTATGATTAACTGTAATCTGTCAATCGAATTTCTTTACTTTTCTTACAATGATCTTACGTATATTAATCCGCAGACATGGTCAAATTTCACCGCATTATCGACACTGGTTCTTTCCAACAACAATCTCGGCAAAATGATATCAACCAATGAAGAATTGTTTATTCAGCTGTTTTTTCCATTCATTCAACTTGAAAGCCTGGATCTATCGAAAACCAACATTGCTACATTACCAAAGAAAACATTTACGAGCAACCCTAACTTGAAGCTACTGAATTTATCAGGAAATAATATTGTACACGTAAGTTTGGATTTAAATGATCTGAATAATTTAGAAATACTAGACTTGAACTCAAATTCACTTCTTGATTTAGATCCAAATTTTCTTTCTCAATTCGCCTCAATTACTTTAAATGCATCCATCAAGTTTGTTGATAGTCAAATAATACAGTGCTCTACATGTGAACACCATGGTACAGTAAAATGGATCGTTGGACACCGAGATAAAGTGATAGGTTATAATAATATTACTTGTATCAGTATGAATACAAAAGCCGTGGCTATAACTGAGTCTGTAGAGCAAAATCTTTTCGAAATATGTAACAAACACATATATGTTAGAAATACAATTATAGTTTCCATTTTGACAACCTTTTGTGGCGTCTGCATCGGTCTTTGTTTGATAGTAGGATTTATACGAAGACGACGAACAGGACTCAACCGACGGAAAAAACAACTACTGATCGACAGGATAGCAAACAATGAACTGCACTATGCGGCATTTATACTGTTCTCAAGCCAGGACGATGAATTTGTTAGATCATGCGTCTATGCGAAGTTTGAAGAGTACATGCATCATGAAATTGACTGCAACCGGGAATAAGTGGCCTTTGGAGACAAGGATTTTAAAATCGGCCAATGTATTTTAAACGAGACAATTAGGTGCACAAAGCTGTCTGCAGCCGTTGTGGTGTTAATGTCAGACAACTTTTGTAACAGTGGATATTGCCTTAAAGAGTTTGATATAGCCTTTCACGTAGGGAAGCCGATTGTTCTGATGCTGAAGGGTGAGGTTGATATTGCAAATGCTCCACAGGCAATTAAGGACCTGTTTTACACATATGTTCGGATTGTATGGCGCTTGAATGATGATGGAAAATACGAACTGATGACCAGCTGGAATAATGTGTGCAACTCAATTCTGGAATTGGGGGCAAATTATATTGTGGATAAATAATCTTAAAATATGTGTTACAGAAAATTGCCATCTTATTGATTATTCGTCAAGAACATGACATATAATATATGTTTGGCTGTATACTAATAAAATTTATTCACAACTAGCAACACCCAGCACACCGCTTATTGATTATTCCCGGAATTCATGATAATGGGTAGACATGCTGAATACCAGATACCTGAATATTTATGCTCAAATCTTTTATGAACCATTAATTCAATGCATACAAGCAGTGTGTGATCCTACTAATTTATACCCCAACCTAATTGCGTGTAGTGTATCCGTCTATACTGGAGAACTGTTTTGGTCAACGTGCTTTGTAACTTAATTATCATTGAATAAAGCACTTATACATAGAAGCAGTAAACCATTAATAAGACGTCCTTTTCTTTAAATAATGTGTTGTTTTCAGTGTTAACTTTGCGATAAGGTTTGCTAAATTTGATCATATTCACTAAATTAAAGACTAAATTTTGCACTTGATCACTTTCTCTTCAGAAAATTTAAATTAACAAAAAATTAATAACATATAAGGCTCAATATAGATTAGGAGCATTTCTGCATGTCATTCAATATTCTTATAAAACTGGGTAATTGTAAGAAGACGTTTTCCACAACAAGGCAACCTAACTAACCCATTTATTTGGTTATGTCAGTCGATATTCTGTTTGGCTAAAGTTAAAGGAAAGGATAGATTAAAGATACATATATTGTACGACGCATAAATTACACTGATGGAAATACCCCATGCATGTGCGAGACATTCTTAAAAATGGCCCTATAAACTTCCTGTTTGAAATGTTTCTAATGTATTCTCTAAATACAAAGTACCGAATTGGTCTTTAGAATCTGCTTTTCGTGCGATATTCCTCAACACGACATTCATGTAACATTCCTAAAGCATTATACGTCATGCAAATTTAAAATGGTTAAATACGAAACTTATCATCTGTTAAATGATCTTACAAATTGACGATGCGTTAAAGAATGTGGTTTGATATTAACTGTAATTTGATCAATGTTGAAGATCTTAAACATACTTGTAGCTTAAAGGGTAGCTATTGGGAGCAAACAGATATGCAACAAATAGGTAACCAATACAAATTTATTAAAAATTGAAACCAATGAAATAAAAACGTTGCAAAATGTATTGATTATACGTTACTGTTTAAACATTTGTATACGTCGATGGGATTGTATTTGCGTATATAAATAATAATAGCTTGGCTCATTTATACGTGGAATGATACGAGTTTTATCTTGTCCTTCAATTGTATGATCGTCTTTGCATATAATATACTTGTGTAATAACACTATGAATGAGTCTATGCTATATTTTAACTATGCATTATTCCCCATGATACCATGGGAGACGCTCTTTGAGATGAGACAATATTTATACGAGAGCGATATGCGAGATGTTCGAATTTGAGTATGAAATGTTGCTATATTTAATATATATTATAAAACATTTGTGTATTGTTATTATTAGAACATTGACTTCTATTGCAGATTTAGTTTTATTCAGCTTTTGTGATTTAATGTTCATATGGTTCATTAACGTGTACGACTTTAATTTTTAAATTCTATTCCATCCGCATGTTGTATTACTAATTAATACTAATGTTTAATTTTTGTTGTTCATTTTTTGTAGAACTCCCATTTATATTTTTGATACAAACAACATTCTATATTATTGGCAAAAGCATCTATGCATTTTTGTGTGAAAATGACCTTGGAATCAAAACATATAGCATATTTCTACATTGATATCTGCCTGAAATGAATGTGCCTGATATAATGTTTTTATATCAGGTCAACATGGTTTACATCGGTAAATGTTTGGATATAGGTCATATTACTCGGAATCAAATATAAAGTCATCATTTTTAGAAAAAAAAATCAGATTTAACATTACTTACAAAGTTATACCAAGATGAAATATTCTAGACACAAAAAGCAACAAAAACAACACATTGTTTACAAATATCAAGCGCACGCGCTCATTAACACAGAAAACGTGATACAGATGCAGCGTCGCAGCGAATATATTTCATTAACACTTTAAACATAGGGACGTTGAGTAAAGATATATTAAAAATCATATTACTGTCTTATCGTTTTGTAATTTATCAGAATTAGCATAAATGAAACAACGGCTAAGTAGGCCTCGACGTTCTTCTATTCTAAGCCTCACCTTATATATATATATATATATATATATATATATATATATATATATATATATATATATATATATATATATATATATATATATATATATATATATATATATATATATATATATATAGATAGATATATAAAACAACGATAGTGAAGTGACATGTTATTCTCTATATATCATGCAGTTTGTAGTTAAGTTTTGTTAATAAGCATTAAACCAATAGTGCGCACTACCATTCATTTTTTAAGTTTTCACTACTGCTGTCTGTTTTACCAATAGCATTTAAACTATGATAAAGCAAAAACGTTGTTTCAGTGTATAGGTAAAGTCACTAAAACCGATTCTTAACATTAACTTTTAACATGATTGGTATCGTTAGTATTGTTCGATGTCTTTGTTACAACGGTATTGATTACACAGACGTTGAACATAATTCCATTTACCAGATGACGACGTCTCTGCGATATAACAACCACTATACTAGCTTATTCATCAACCTTTATTTGGTAGAATTATGGTTCTGACTTTACGAAAACACTTGAGAAGTAGGGATTATGATTAAATACATATTAAAACATGAAAATCTATTTAATCCAATAAAAATGCAAAATCTTTTTGTGGTATGTACTTTCACTTTCGGTTTTAATCGAGCAACATCAATATCTTTTAACAATGTGTGTCATAATAACATGACAGTTGAGAGTTCTGACGTATATTTTGAACAAACACAATATTTTGACTATTGTGCTTACAGGTTATTAGATATTTGACATTTTTAAAAGTCCGAATTTAAATAGTTAGCAAATAATGACATGAATTCATTTGTGTGGTAAATATTATGGTTGTGTTTGTATTTAATTATGGCATAATAAAAGGAATATACGGATTGTTTTGTTTACACCCAGACTCACATTCATATTATAACTACACACGGATTATCTCTAAGGAGTGCACTGTAAAGTGGTGGTTTTTATTATACTATTATATGAAGCCCATATAATATACTTACTAAGTATTGCGTTTGATGTTGGACAAAGAACCACTAATCTGTGGATAAAACGACTAACCCATTTAATATCCTTTCCAAATGTTCAAGGCTCGTAAAATATGCAATTGCACATGCGCACAACACGATCACAACTCCTGCGTAAAGCGTGCAAGTTGCCGATGTCAAGAAATAAATGTATAAAAAAATTAAATTACTGATAATTCTTTAAGTGATATAATCAAAGCATCTTACGCCATGCTTTTGACTGCGAAGATAACAAAAAGATATAACTATGTATGTCTATTTTTAAGGGGAGTTAAGGTGACACCTGACTATGTCCGTCACTTAGATTGAAAATATCGAAAAAAAGAACATGATATTCTGCATTACTATGTGACTGTCTGGACTGATAAGTACATATATATCTGTATTGTCAGATGACACTCGGACGCGGCTTCAATATTAACAGCCAAATATTTTACAAGCACGGGCATATTAAAGATAGCGACGAGGTAAGAGAAAGTTATTGCAAGCAGTAAGAAGTAATTGATGCGTTAGTTGGACATGACAGCTACTCTTGTCTGGCTCTTACTCATGATATGTGAAGCAGAAACAAAAAAACAACATGTAAGCAGTTGTCATGCCAATCAAAGCCGACAAGAGGATGTTCATGCAAACTCTTGAGGGGTTCAGTATGATTAACTTATCGGTAACATGTAGGTGAAAAAAACATAATGGATATTTAACAGTTAGAAAAAAAAAAGAAAAAAGGATAAAGCTTTATGAAGCAGAAGTTCATAAAGAAGTTCATATAATAAACATGGTGATTATGTCAGACTTACGTGATAAATGAATAAGCTATTAATTTTTGCAACAAGATGATATAAATATATATACACTATAATAACCAACAGTTAATTGTGAAAAAAAATCACGACGACGACAGCTAAGGACGCGTCAAAAGTAAATGAAAACGGTTTCATGGTACAATACTAATGTGTGTTTTACAGTTGATCTACGATAGTATATAAAAATTCAACAGCATTATAGAACAATATGCTATTGAACAGGATAAAAATTCAACATCATTATATCACAATTCAAAAGATAAAAATTATACATTCAACAGCAAAGGTCAAGTATCACAAGTCGTGATGAGAATATGTATAAACAAGACATGTATGAAACAGTAAGGATATTAATTGATAAGCTATATATATATATATATATATATATATATATATATATATATATATATATATATATATATATATATATATATATATATATATATGATATGGGTCAATTGTTATGCTAGTTATGGAATAATGACGTAAGTAGATACCAACTGTCATTCAAATTGAATAATGTTATACTAGTTCGCATTTGATAATTCAATATTGCATATTATTAGAGAAAATAATAATATGTATATTATTTTAATAATGTATTTATAATCCTGTTATAAAAGATCTATTAAATCTTATCCGTCGCATAATTACCACGCTTGTCGGCAGCGACGTACGATGTAGATGTAGATGTGTAGAAATTATGGTACATTTTAACACGTGTATTAGTTTGAGCCGTAATCTATCAATGTGAAGGAATTTCATTATTTTAAAAAGGAATAATACTTGTAGTTGCTAGAACTTTTTTTAACATAACATGACAGTATTTTACTGTAAACTTCTCTATAAATTAGAAATAACAATTCTAAGGCGTCGCTAACTCTCCACTACTAGTTTTTCACTTGCTCAAACTAGGGCTGTAACGGGTACCCAAAATATCCGATGATATCGGATCCAACTTTAGATTCGCGAGTACAGATCCACCCCTGGAAATTTTGGTTCCGAATATTTATGTTCGTAGTTGTATGTAACCTAGCGCTGTTTTTACAAGATTTTTTTATATAGACTTGTTCTATTTAAAAGATAAAAGATACGTATAACAGTCGATAATTATGAAAAATTCTCAGTAAAAACTCACATCATCCGAGATCATTCGGCTTTTATCGTATAAAGTACCTTTTTTCGCGAACATGTAAGGGCGGAGAATGTATGACTCTGGATTGTCTTTTTAGTGAAGTAAAAGTAGGACCCCGCAAATAGTGGAGAGAAATGCAGAACATATCCCTTTCTGGCACAGGTAGCATCCAGGTATCATGTTATGCAGGGAACCTTAGTCTCCAGTTAGATAAACCTCTCCATAACAGGGGACACCTTGTCAGTGCTCATATTGTTTGCCTGGACCCGGACAATGTTGATATATGAAAACAAAAATCAAACTGCAAGAACAGTGAACATTGGATTTGTCAATGAGCAATGTAGTACGTGTTAAGTTTTTATTTTTTATTTCGACGATGTTATAATACATGTTTATTTTTGCCGGTAATATTAACTTACTTCTTTTACCGGTTCTCAAGAAAAAAATCTGAAAAAAGATGGTTAAAGAGTAATTTGTTATGTGTTTTTGTTAAATATGTTTTCTTAGCAATATTATATTTCTTAAACACATATTTCTTTAATTTAGACAGAAAATTTTCATATTCTTTTATTTAATGGATCCAAAAAAACTGCAAGAAACTTTATTTGGTTTCGGATTCGGATCCGAATCAATTTTTGGATTCGTGACAGCCCTAGCTCAAACCAAATCGTGTAAATAAACGTTCCGTTAACATACTGTTGTGTCTATTTTTTGGATGGACATCTTTTAATAGCAGGTACTGTGAAATCATTATTATTCGTCAGACATTAATTTTCGTCTTTTTCGTCCTTCGACCGATGGACGAATTCAAGATCCCAACGAACAATCATGTCCCATATTTGAAACAAATAAGACTGAATTACCGTTGGCATGAGGCATTTAAATCCAGCGTAATCCACGCAAATACACAGGGCTCGAAAGTAACACTCGCACTCTCGCAAAATGCGAGTAAAAAAAGATTGCAAGGTAAGTTATAAGCCACTAGTATTTTTAGCAAGTAAAGAAATAGTGAAAAAAACGAGTTATATTGCTAAATGCGTTCGACGGAATGAACGCTAAACCGTAGGTCAATCTATTGAACGTCCGAATACCCATATGCGGAAGCGCGCACCTTGTTTGTAGACTGGTATACTTATAGTACAGATACCCGGATGGTATTGATACAAAGAACATGAAACAGTCGACTATTCACACTTAAGTTAATCCGGTTTTGACACAAAGGGGTGTACATTATACAGTGTACTGACAACTGAACTTCCTGTAAAACGCGAATGCAATAAGGCTGTATCGAATGCATCGACTTCGTTTAGGTAGAATAGTGTTGATTAGCGCTAATTGTTAACAACTTTATTACCCATTGTATGTATTGTGTTTTTCAGGGGTGTTGCAGATTATACAGCCAACACGCGGCGAATCCGGATTAAAGACAATACTATTAAAAATATAAGGGACAGTTACTATCATTTGTAATAACAGACTTGTTAATTGGCATATGCCAAACAAGGCCCACCTCCTGCAAGTGACTACCAAGTGTCATCCCTCTTTCCCCAGCACGATTTTTTTTTTTGCAAACGCGTATTACATGTATTACACACATTACAAAACAAATCGGACGCTTTTTTTTCAAAACCAGAAATGGACGTATTTAAGTGCAGACCAAATTGTCATTTTTTTAAAAGGACAAAATTTCGTGCTGACGAAAATAAATGGTTTCACGGTAATTTTAGTCCATATCAAAGAAGACGCCTATAATCTTACCTTACATTTTAACAGGTAAACTACAGCTTTACTGGTCGATGAAAAATCAGGGTGCGCCAGTGGTGATTTGTGCATTGATTATAAACTGAAGTATATACCGTAATTTAAGCATATGGATCCATAATTGACAAGTCGCAATTAATCAACCATGCTAAATATGATTACCTCTTGCTAAGCAAACAAAACAGGCAAGGTGTTCCATATATGCCATAGAACATAAACCATATCATCTCTGAGTTAACCCATTTGCCATACGTAAAAAGATATACATTATACAGGGCATTGCGTGAAACAATACAAAATAAATAACAATGATAATCGGAGCCACCGCATTGGAAACGGCAGTGCAAGGTTTGGGAAGTTTAGGTTACCTTAAGCATGAAATAACTGCATACACATGTTTGCAAATCCATCGTTACCTCACAACATACCGATTTAAATGAAGAATAAACGTATTTTTAATTTATAGAATAAATTCTTGGAGTTGAAATTAACGAATAAGTAGCTTTGACATCATGTTCGCTTCAGTCCACTGTTTTTTTAACATTTATCCAATTCAGTTTGTTGTTTTTAATCCCTTTTTAATTGCTAACGCACACTACTTTCCCTACGTTGAATAGTATTCTATGACAGATAGCACATTTATGCATTACTTGCCATGATAAATACAATACCCTTGTTGGTGCGTTTACATGCGTTTTTGTACAATAGTCAGTTTCACGTTAATGTGTTTATATCCTAAGTGTAAACCATTTGGTAGGTTTTGGCTTCTAGAGTTACTATATTCAATCAATACTCTTTTCATAACTGCGGGTAGCCTTTTTATAGACCGTTTCATAATCGATAAATTGACCGCCGCCATATTGTCAGTCACGTGATTGTCCGCCATTACACTGCTGCTAACTTGTGCGAGTCTGCGATTCCAAAAGCCAAAGACGTAGAGAATACCCGCTTCACCGTTGTCGGATAAATAAATTACTTAATGAATTAATGTGGGGCGATTATCACATTTTTGTTGTTTAAATGATTGTTTGAAGTTGAGATTGATTGTTACAAATAAAATGTTTAAAATGCTTTCGTGTATTTGTTTTTTATCTGTAATCAAGTGGTAATCATCGGCGAAAATTTGCCGGTTCAGTCGCTCATACTTTGTCTTTGATTAGACTTGATACTTTTAACGTTTCACAAACAATTCACGCATGTATTGTTGTGTTGATTTTAATAGCCGCAACATCAAGCAGATTATATTTTAATTTTAATTAAAACTTATAAAAGATTCTCGCGCAATTAATT